>NW_009222535.1:10724-72484 GCF_000690835.1 Fulmarus glacialis
CCTGGGGTCTAGTAGATGCCTCCTGTGAAGTTTGCAGTCCTATTTGAGCCATCTTTGCGGTTAAGCCTCTGGAGGGATTTCCCTTGCTGAGCTTTACACCTGAGACAGGCTGGTGCCCACCATGTCCTGCATCTTCCCCTGGCCTTCCTGGGCACCCTGCTTGCTGCTGCATTTGCTTGTATTTACATTGCAATTGCTTATACTTCTGCCTTTGAGAAGCGCTAATGCAGAGGGGAGGTGGCAGGCAGCTGGGGAAGGTCCATCCCCATCCTGTGCTCCACTGTGGAGAGCCAGGTCTCCGGGGGTTGAAGTGCTGGACTAAACAACCCCAACTGGACACGAGCTGTGACAAGAGATTAAACCTCCCTTTCATGTCTGTGCCCAAGAATAAACTCCTTTCCTTGGAGAAATCCTAAGGGCCAGCCAGGCTTTGTTATCTGCCTGGCAGCATTCAAGCAGCTTTTGGGGGAAATCCTGTTATGTGCTCTCCTCACCAGGGCTCATCCCGCGGGAGCCGATTTGGGAACAGATGGAGGGGTCTGGCCCGTTAGCCATGGCTGCTCCAGCTCAGCCAGCTGCACGCCCCCATGCCCCATCGCTAGTGACCGATGCATCACTTGGAGGCCACAATTTGGAGATTCCCGTCACCCCTCTATGTTGGCTGTGGCCAACGGGTCCTCTGGGTGCAGGACAGAGGCTGGGGGGGAGGAACCCCATGCCAGCAGGTCTCAGCCCCAGCCCGGGGATGGCGTGGGTCACTGGGAGGTGGCTCAGGGTGGCCTTGCAGGTGGTCTCCCGTGCAGGGGGTAAGTGGGATGGAAAGGGGTAACCCTGCGTTACCTTTGCCCAGCGGGGTGGCACATCTCTGCTGTGTCTGGGTCTGCAATGAGAGACAAGCAGGTACAAAGCAAGGGATTAGGAAGAGTCCCTGGAAAGGAAACCGACTGTGGCAGATAAATACAAATGAGGCGCTCTGAGGGGTTTTGGTAATATTGAACAGGCTGTAAATAAACTGTAGGCTCTAAGCATTATTGACAAATGAAGATTTACTGGGTACGTTCAAGCAAGCTAATGGGTTGTTTTAAACCCTGGCGGTGCCTTGCTAAGCATTTTGTATTGCGCTTTTTAATTTTGGTTTGCTGTGGATTAATCCCTATTCAGAACAAGGCAGCCCTGAGTCAACAGAATTAAATGGTTTAATGTATTTGGATTCAGAAATGTTGGCCCCCCTGATTTCTCTCCCTGTTCCCCCCCCTCCCCAGGAGGAAGCTCTTCATTAGAAAGAAGAGCTGCAGCTGGGTGACAGTAAGAGAAACTCCTCCCCCAAAATCACATTGTCTTATAGAGAAAAGCAGGGATTTTAGGGTAGAAGAATTTATATGGGAGAGAAGGAAAGCAGAGCAAGCCCATAAAGTTTGGTAGAGCAGCTTTCTGATGGTGGGGGGGGCAGGTCTGCCAGGGAAACCCCTATAAAACCACCACGAGATGCTGGTGGAGCAGTGGGAGGGAGGAGGGGGCCACATTTCTCCCAAACCCCAGGTTTCCCTGAAGCACAGCAGGTCCCACAGGCACCTTCCCTCTGCCTGTCCTGACATTTTCCCCCTGAAATCAGAATTTTGCTCCCCTTTTTCCATCCCACAAAAACAACTCGAGGTATTTTGCAGAGCACCAAAGGCACGAGTAAATAAGCTTAATACTGTAAAACGTTGAATCAGGCAATCTAATTTCCCAATAAAGAGCCAGGTGCATTCAGCCAGGAGCATGAAACATGCTATAAAGTGCATGAGCAGAGACACCAGCAGAGCCAGAATCAGTCCCCACAGGCTCTGCGCTGTATCAGACAGACGCCCCGAGCCACACATGTTAAATCCAGGTGCAGAGGCCAAACTGAACCACACAAGACCCAATCCTGAGAGCAGCCCCACAGCAAGGGGCAGTCAGGCTCAAGCTATGACTTTAACACTTTCCTGTTATTTTTTATAGATCCAAGCTGTGTCTTTTCCAACCCCAGAAGGAAGGAAGATAGAAACCTCATGCAGATAGAGCAGAGCATTAATTGCAGACACAGACATGCCATCAGGGTTCAGAGCTGGACTAATTGTCACCATACGTTGAACACATGATTCCTGATGCCTGGCATCCACCCCTTAGAAAAAAACCCAACATATCCACACAAATGACAAGAGGATGATTCCTAATGAAAGAGTAAATGAGCAGCAGAGCAACAGGGAAAGGAGGAGGGATAAAAGACAGAACATTTGCTCAGCTCTCACACCCTACAAGCAAAGTCAAAGCTGCCCCAGAGGGATTAGAGACAGGGCTCACTAAAATTAAATTTCTGCTATGATGCCTCCTTCCAAGCCTGCGTAGCAGCACCGCCAGAGAGACTGGGATAGCCAAGCTGGCCCCATTTATGTGTGGGTCAGCGGGGAGGCCCCAACCCCCAGCTGCAGCCCATTGCTGCTGATGGCGAGGGGCTTGGGGTTAGCCCCAGGGACACGGAGTGCAAATGGGTGCACAGCTGAAATCCCGCCACGGTGATTTTTCAGCAAAAGCCTCTTTGTTGGCATTTTGAAAATAGGAGTTAATTCCAGGGAGAAATGTCTCCTGCCATACAGGGCTGTAAGGGAAGGGCAGGGGATGTTCTCCAGGGCTGGCTGTGCCTGTACAACCTCTCCGATGGCTTCCAGGTGCTGTGCCAGGGACCTGGGGTTTATAGCTGGACGTTATAGTTATCTCTGCAAAGCTCTCAGACCAGTTTTCAAGCAATTGCCGGTGGCGAAGCTGCTGGAAGGAGCGTTGGGCCATCACAGTGTCTCAGGCACTGGCTTCACCCATGGGCACCCGTTGGTGATGCCCCGGGGAGCCCTGAGGCCCTGCTCTGAGCTGTCAGAGCCCACACAGTCCCCAGCAGTGCCACCACATTAGGGGAGTGTCCTGAAGGCTGGGGTGCCAAGAGCCAAAACAGCCTCCGCCGGGTTTCCAGCATGGACTGTGCCTGCTCCTCGCCCTGGGAGCATCTGCGCTCCCATGGGAATGGCCTTTCCAGGGGAGTGAGGCTCGCTACTGGTGGAAACCGAGATTTTAACTGAGGTTGAGTAAACCCCATCGCACAGCAAATCCGGGCAGCTTTCTGCTTCTGGGGCTTGTGGGACTAAGAGAAGGATTATGGGTCTGCTGTTGGATTAAGCTGCTGGCGACCGCACTCTGGCACCAAAGCGGATTGCATCTGCTGCTTAGGAAAAGCAACAAGTCTTTGTAGGCAGGCAGCAGGGACTAGCACCCTCCCTCCACAGCTCCTTTTGCTACCCTAAAAGCCTCAATAAAAACCAGGACTGTGTTGCTTTTTGGAAGCTTTTCACCATGCGCTTTTCAGGCAAAGAGCTCTTGCTTTGCAGGTGAGTGGTGGCCGATCCATCAGCGGTTAGTAACTGGATGCACCCCCAGCCGCCCCACGGCTGCTGATCCTTTCCCTGGTCTCCGAGACGTGCCTGCAAAACGGCCTGGCAGGAGGAGGCTGCAGAGCTTTGCACCTCCCTGAGGGCACAGGCACAGCTGAACGTGAGGGAAGCCTTTGGGGAGAGGTTTGCTTTCACCCCACGCTGCTCTCTGTCTAATCCTACCACCATCAGCTCACTGCTGAAGACAAACCCAGTCAGTGCTAAGGGCAAATGATCCTGACCTGCCTGTGCCTTTCTAAGGCTCTTTTGGTTTCAAAGAGCAATTTCCCAGCATCGCTACAACAGAATCAGAACAGTCATAAGACTCCAGCAAGACAGGCAGAAACCCCCAGTTATGCAATTCCCTTACTTAGCCGCACTTTAATCCCAAGTTTCATGGTAGTCCCAAGAGCTTCTTCCTGCAAAATCTGATTGCATTCTGCAGCCAAGGTCCCTCTTGCTGGCAGAAGCAGCACGGTGGCATTACAGAGATGGCCTCAGCTTTTGGTTAGTTAAGCAGCAAAGCAAAATGCAGGAGACCTTGTGCTTTTTGAAGAGCCTGTGATTACTTAAGACACTGATCATCAGGTAAGAACATATAAAGAGGGAGAATCGTTCATTTTCAGATCAGTGTGAGTCTTTTAAATGCATCACATCCCAAGGACTGAAAAGCATCCCAGATTAAAATGGACTGTGTCATTCCTAAGGGAGTGCTGCAGGATGGGTGGGAGATTTGCTCCAGCCTTGGGATGGTGGGGGCACATGGTGGGGGCAGCACGGAGACAGCAGGTCCCTGGCCAGGAGGCTGTCCCAGTGCCTGTGTCACAGTGTTATTTAGGAAGGCAGTGTGTGGTCACTGCCCCCGTTGTGCCTCCCATACTGCCCTGCACCTCAGCCCACTTTTGGAATCAATGGCAGCCTGTTTTTCCCAGCTTGGTGCAGGCTCTGAATGGCAAACAGCACTGTCATCCACATCCATATTGATTCCTCAGACTAATATTGATCAGCTTGGTGACATACAGGTAATGTGTAATTAGTAACTTGGATAAAAATAGCACCAAGAGGGTGTACAACCAAGCTGCCTGGGTACTCTGACCTTTGCTAGCTTCTCCATGGTGGCAGCAAATAGAGGGCTTGTGGCTGCCTGGTAATTGCTGACCTGCTATTAAAAACACTGTGAGTCTCCCCTTCCCTGCTGCCATCACTACCATGTGAGGCGGTTTTGGAGTGCTGCCTGATGAGGTCTCTGATGACTGGGCACCAGTGGAGCTGTTGCCATGACTCAGGAAAGAGCAGCTACGCTTGCCTCCCTGTGTTTTGCTCTGTAGCTCGCGTGCTGCATTTTTAGGACCAAAAGATGCTGTGAGCTGACAGAGCTTCACGTATGTCAGTGCGCGTGGCCAGTCTGCACCCGCAGCAGTTGCGTGTGAGGTCTCGGATCCTTCCCATCCTGCCCCTTGCCAAGAAATCATGATTGAAATAATGGCCTGGACAAGGCACTCTGCCAAATATCACCTTCCAATGCACTAAAGGACTTGTGGCACCAGCAGCTGTTGGGATGCTGGAGAACAATGTCCGAGGACGTTGCAGGGGCCACCAGACAGTGGGAACATGCCCACTGCTCCCGGGGTGCAGGCAGTGTCACAGCACGGTCCCTGCAGCACCTCTTTGAGGAGACACAAATGGAGCAGACATCTGCCCTAGACAGGGGACAGTTTGGGGTTGAGTGGCCAACACTGCAACCGACACTAAAAATGTTCAGGGCCGGCCGAGGAGACGAGGGTCTGAGCCGGTCCCAGACCGTGCAGACTTTCCCACCCCCTCCCACACAGCCCAGGCCGGGGGCTGATCCACAGCCGGTTTCCTGATGGGCGTTTTCGTGGCCGCAGTGCCCGGGAGCCCCATCCTGTTTACACCGAGGGTTGTTTGTCAGAAGGCAGCCCTGGGATTTAGAAGAGGAACTTGGCAGCGGAGGCGGGGGGGAGCAGCGCCCTGTTGTCCAGGCATTGATTTGATTCAAAATCACCCAAAGCTTCCCCCATCCCTGTTTTAAAGATAGCATCTTGGCTTTTATCACAGAGCCCATGTGGTCCCTTTTCTTGTGGGGCTTGAAAAATGTGCTCAGGCCTGATGCAGTGACATTGCTGACTGTGTTCGATCACCAGAGCAGCATTAAAAAAATGTTGCCATAAAGCTGTTTCCAGCCATTCACAAAAGGTTCCCCAAAACTGCAAGGTTTGGCTAAGCAAGAGGAGAAGAGCCAAAAATAAAGCAAAGTCCAGCCTTGATGCAAGGTGCTCAGGCATGAAAGTAAAAAACAGCAGCAGAAAACCTGAACCCAGAGATGGGTCCAGCTCCTGAGTCGCAAGGGCAGCTCTTCTGGTTTCCCCTTGTCTTTCTCTGGAAAAAGCAACGCTCCCATCACAACTGGGAGTGATTGCATGATCCTCATCACTGCTAAGGTCCTCATTGCCATCTTCACCCTCTCCCCTCCACATTTCACATCTCGTCCTTGCAATAGAGACCACAACCAACAACGTCAGAAGCCCTGGCTCCTTCCCGGGTACAAGGCTTTTTCCCCCTGCTTTCTTTAATTACGTTAGCAAAGTTGAAAAACTGCCTTTGGCACATTATTATTCAGTCAGTGAACTCTCACTAATTCCTGACACAACTAATAAATATCTGATGGTAGGAGCCCGCTGCCGGGGTGCTGGAGAGGGGGCTCAGTCGCAGCCCAGCCCGAGAGGTGCTTCGCTCCAGCGCCAATATTGCTTACGCCTGACTTACGTGTGCTCTCATTTTTTTCACTTGTACTGATGCAAATCCTCTTTTGCTGCATTTTTTGCCAATTTGCTCCAGAATTCAGCTCAGTAAAAGCCATCACCATCCTGGGCCTTGGGCCGGTGTGTCCTGGAGCAGGGACTGCTCTGAACCCTGCAGAGAAGCTGGGCACCAGCACAAAGCCCAGGTGATGTTATTCCACCCCTCTCTGCACGTTTAAGAATTTTATGAACTTCCATGTTAAAACCAAAAGTTGACTTTTTTCCATCTACCTTCCAACTGGAGGTGTCACCTGGGAGGGTGTTGCAAGGGAGCAAAATGAACTTGCCAGATCTGCAGATTGATGGGCATGAAAGTGGAACCACAAACATCGACTCAACTTCAGCCTTTCACCAGAGGAAATTTTTACTTCTGCTGAAACAGCGATTTCTCCGTGCTCACTTCAGTGCATACATTCGAGTGACAGATCATCTTGGTTCGAGAGCCATTTTGTGATTTTACTTTCAAAACCTAAAATCTTCAGCGGAGAGCCAGACCATTAAACTTAGCAGTAAAAAGGAGAGGGGCTGGCAGATTTCCAAATGGCCAGGCTCCCTGCCACAGGTTAAGTGTAGATTCGCCTTCCCCAGGGTTTAAGCTCATTTCATACAAGGTGCAAAGAGGCCGGAGGAGAAGGGGCCAGATCCTGGCTGCACTGTACAGCAGCTGAGCCACACTTTAGCCTTGGCGAGGGAAGCTAGGGACTCATTTCCATCTGACATTTGGACAGTTTTCTTCCTTCTGCTTAGTTCTCAAACTATGGTTTGATTTTCTCCAGGTACAGTTTTGCCATTTGGCACAAACCTGCTGACTTGGTGCCTTTGCCCTCCCTTCAGGCCGTGGACACGGCAGTAGCAGCGTGCCTGGGCTAAAGCTGGGAGCAGCGTATTTCTCAATAGCCTCATTTAGAGAATAAACCAGCCATGTCCTTTCATTGGTTTCTTGGAGAGGGGCAATACATTTCCAGTGGCATCAGTGACAGAAGCAATATCCTTTCATTGCTATCATTGGAAAAGAGCAGTTTTATGCTTCAGGAAAGAACTAGTTCACTTGTACAAAACATATTTTCTATTCCCTTAAACCTGGGGAAATCCTTGTATTAATATGTGGCTGAATTGCTTCTTTTTCAACAGTTCTCCTAGGGATTTGAGTTTAGACCAGTTATTGCACTTGGATGCAGTAACAGTCCATAAAAAGTATATTTTGTAAATAATAACAGTGCTTTGTAATAAATGGCAACAACAAATGACAAGTGCCACTGGGGCTCCAAAGCTGCTGCCTCAGAGAAATACCAGCCAGCCCCAAGGACCCCAGCACCATGCCAGAGCCACTTGTTTCAGATGATAAAACCCATACTTCAGTTTTAGAGGGAATTTGTTTTCCTTTGCCTGTGACACTGTTCAGTTTGCACGCAGTTTTTCCTTCTTCTACGACGCAGGAGGTTTACTCTCATTCTAACATTTTCAAGGTACCAGCGTGGAGCTCAGGGGTGTTATCGGCAGGGTCTTCAAGCCATACCTTACCAAGCAGGCTCCCTCACATGAGTTTTTGGGGAGGGATGGCTTTGATTACAGTTCACCTTCCGCAGAGCTTAACCGTGCTTGTTGGTTGTTGCAGGAGAGAACCACTGCATGAGAGGGTCCTTCTTCCCTTGCAAGTTCAGGTTGCTGGTAGCACAGTCAGGACATCATAAATCAGATCCTGCAAAGCTTCAGAGCATCTATCATTTAATAGCTGTCATTTGTGGCTTCCCGGCCTGCTTGTGGCATGCCCACAGTGCTGGGAAGAAGCATGGCTTCTTATCTCCTTGCTGTGTGATTATGCGCTTCGGCTGATATTTCTCTGCATAAATAGTTTGACTTTTCCCTTTTTCCCCCCTGGCTTGGCTCATGTTTGTATCTGCTGTTGCTGGAAAGATGGAGACAGATCCTTGCAAACCCTGAATATCCTCCCTTGCTGTGGAGAATGGAGCTCCTAGCTGAATTTCATGCATCCTGAAGCAATTGTGTAGAGGTCGCATCATCTTTACTGACTCATCCATCTGGACTGAGTGTGTAGGGTGTAACACAGAGAGAAGAAAAACCTCTCCATCCTCTCTGACGCTAACAGGGAGCTCGGGACTGTCATGGGCAGTTTGCTGTTTGGTCTGCTCAAGAGAAGGATGCATGCACTTCAGGGAGCTTTGTTCAACCCCGGTGTCCAGCCCTCCCTTTTTGTCAGTGTTGGAAGTTTTTGGCCTATTATGATGTGCTAAAGCAGTATTAGCAGCACGGAAGACAGTCTCTGGCCTTGGTGTCAGACATAAATGTTTGCAGACATAAAAGGTTGCTGGCCTGTAATTTAACAGGCATCTAAACATGGGGACAAGGACCTGCCAGGACACAGAGCAGGACAGCAGCGATGACAGCAGCACGTACATCCATCTGCCAGCAGCAACATGCTGCCCCAAAACCTGAAGGTTGATATCAGTTTAGGGTGAAGGAGTGAGCCCCCAAATGCCTCAAAATCTGTTTTCCTGAGATTAAATGAAGCTCATGCTATCCATAGATACACTTGGGAGGTCATTACGGGGCCTTGCTGCTGTTGTACAGCGGAGATGTGTTGGCCTAGCCTTGGCGAGCAAGGTGATAAATCTGGGCTGCAGCTGCTCACTGTCCTTTGTGTCGCAAATTGCTCAGGCAGTTAAAAACGGCTGTGTTCGTGCATGAGCCAGTCCTGCTTTAAGAGAAGGCACGCACAGAGAAAGGGTTTCCCTAAGAAAGGAGCTATGAAGGTCTGACAGAATGGGTCTTTCCAACACCTACAGCCGTGGCTGACCAGCAGGGTCCCGGCTGCCTGGATCAGACCCTTCGGTGGGATGCAGGGTGTTTCAGTCCTGCTTTGCTTGCTCTAGATGAGCATTTGTCTTCAGCATCCTGAATAACTGGCAGGCGGTGCTGTGTGATCCAGGCTGCTGGGTGAGCTGGGGAGCCAGCCCTGAGAGCGGACATGTGAGCAGTGGCTCTGGGCCAGATCCCGCTTCCTTTTTGCACAGTCTGATAATGCAGGTAGTCTGGCAGAGGTCTCCGTCCTTGTGTGGGCACGTAGCACAGCTCCCGAGTGAGCGCTGGTTCGGAAATGTTTTGCTCTGCCTTCCTGTCTGAATCTATGCTGAGTCATATTTCTTTGCTGGTAAGGAACAGATCTGCCAGGAGGAGAAATTTACCCCGCACTGAGTGTAAACACAGATGTAAACATGGTGAAGCCCTTTTCAAAGTCAAGGGAATAAGTCTGTTTAAAAGACTGAACATCTGGGGCAGTGACAGAGCAGGTGGAGGACCAACCCAAGAAAGGACAGTAGTGCTAAGGAATGGCACAAACTGTAGGATAGTGGAAGTGTCTAAAGTGGGGAAAGTATCCCAAAGAGCAGAAGAAGGCTCCAGCATGGTTACCTTTTTGGATCTTTTAAAGACTCCTTTATTTTTTAGGTCCTGTGAGTTGCATCCCAAGCACTTTAAATGGAGCAAGTTGGTAGGCTTTTCCCCTGAACTAATCTCATCTGACCCTTCTAAGGCAGCATGTGAGGGATCCGCTCCTGTGTCTCCTCCAGCTGCTGGAATAAGCAGGATTTTGCTCCCTGCTTAGGCAGCAATCACTGTGCTGCAGAAGCTGTTCTGCGCATTGCCCTGGAAGGACAGATCTGGTATGTTCACGCCACTGGGCATCAGCTTCATGCTGATGGTTTGGTCAGCTCTTCTGGTCCAAGCCAGAGCATTTTCTATGCTTCACAATAAAAGCACTCCTGGACAAAGGTCCTGGTCCTGCAGGGCTTTATTCACTTGCCTATGGATAAGCCTTGGGTGGCTGAGGAAATGTTAAATCATGTTCCCCTCCCAGCCGTAACCTTGGCAGAAGCATGGCTCTGGCTGATAAAGCCCATAAAATGAACCCCCTGTTGCTCCTGATAGGGGTATAAAAATATAATTACTTGAAGAGCGACTTACGATTCAGTGAAACAAGGATCTTCTCCTTTTTGATTGAATTACGCAGCGGTATTCCTAGAAGACTGGAAGCAGATGGCGAGCTCTGGCCAGGCGTTTAACAGCCTGAGTTACTGTGTGGAGGGGATGGAGCCGAGCAAGGCTGCAACATGCCACTCCTGCCCTTCTGCTTGCCTTGGGCCACCATCATGGTGTATTCCCTGGGAAAGCAGAGGCTGGAGGATGGGGCAGGATGGTTTGCAGCAATGGATTGAGATGCGGAGCATGGCCAGTAGCAGAGGGCTTGTTTTGCAGCAGCAGCATACAGCTCAGGTGGCAGCAAAGAAAGGCAAAAATTTTGTTTCTGTAAACCCAGTGGTGCTTTGGTCTCAGGTAGGCACATTGTGATAGCAATCCCAGTGTGTGTTGTGTCAGGATCCTTTGGACCTGGAAGGTGGCAAACTGCCCTCCAGTCATGCAGGAGAACTCCCCATCCCTCCAGGCCCAGGAGGAGGACGGACGAAGGCAGACGGTCCCCTGGGCTGGGGTGGAATGAACACTGCTGTGTAATTTCTGCCTCGCTGCTCCTCCTGCCCCTGTATATCTTGAGCATGTCAATAAAATCAAACAGACTATTAGCAGCATGTCACGTTATCAGCCGTGGATGTGTATGCTGTGCATTAGGCAGCCATGCAGCCTGCATTTTATGAAGTGAGCTGCTCATATGACTGCTGGGGTTGCAGCAATTATCACATCCCTTCACAGCTGGGCGATACTATGGCTTTTATGAGCTACCCTAAATCAAAGGCCCTTTCTTTTTAAAGATAAATTAACAATTCTCTCCCTTTCTTTTTTTTTTAATGGCGTAACAGCCAGCTGACTACTAGGTGAGACACAAATCTTGTTGCTGAGTTGTGCCTACTGCATTGTCTTTTTTGATTATTTTTATTGAATAAGCGTTCTTTTGGAGCGCTGAAGTCCTTACGAGGGAGACTAATTTTCTGCTACTGTGATCTCTTTGTCGCGGGTGGGTGATGTATGAAAAGGAATTGCAAATAGCTGTTTACAGCAAGCAAAGTCACAGAACAGCCCATTTTAATTTCTGCTATCTGTCGGAGACTGTTGTCGGTGATGGTCAAAATTAATTAAGCAGGAAGGAAGAGAGCAGGGAGGCAGTGCACATGCAGTTCTGACGTTGAAATATTAATGGTGAGCTAATCAAGAAAGAGTATCTATGAATATCTAATCAGCTTACAGTTTACATTTTTGCAAACTGTTCACTGATGCGGTGAACTTCTGGGCAACAGCCCTTTACAGGAGGTGTCGGGAGCGGAGGTGGGCTGCCTGCTGCCTGATCGCTCTATCTGGGAATAAACAAAGAGCTCGTGCCTGTGTCAGGGACTGAGGCACATTTGCCTTTTGCACCTCACAGCCCTGCTGCCACTGGATGCTGCTGTATTCTTCCCGCTGTCACCTCAGCAGCAGGGTCAGAGGGTCCGGCCCATGGCATCCCCAGTGCTGTGTTTCTTCCTCCCCAGTGCTAGAGGGCACTTGGAGGGCTCAGCTCCTCCAGGATGGAGCTGCAGCATCTGTCCACATACAGACCTTGGGCAAAAGCTCAAAACAGCATAGCCTTGAATGCAGGACCTCACCCTCTCGCTCCATGTCCGGTGCAGGGCACCCCACAGGAGGCAGCAGGCTGTGTTCCTGTCTCTCATGCCGGTGCGTGACTGGTGTTTCCAAGCTGAGTTTCCAAGCTATTTTGGGGGAAACAGAAGGTGATGGTTGTGCCGCAGGGCCAGGGTGCACTGCAGACCCCCCATGCCCAGCACCTGCTCAGGAAAATAGGTGAAAATAGGAGGAAACAACCCTGTGGCGAAGATGGGCTGATTCTAATCAAAGTCACAAAAGTAAATGTCACCTTTGGGTGCCAGAAGGAGTCAAGCCGCATTTCTCTCTTCAACGTCAGTGTAATGAGGGCTGAGGATTTGGAGATTTGTATTGCTGTGTTTCTGCAAACAGTTCCCTCTCTAACCTCTTGGAAATTGGATTTAGCAGGGCTGAGCAGTTTGTGTGCAGCAGATAGCAGTGGGACTGATAAGCAGAAACCTGTTTATGCACTCACTCATATCTAATGCTACAATTGGGCAGGGGACTGCCTGGATTTTTTTTTTTTTTTTTTTTTTTAACGCTATCAAATGTAATTAATCCCTGTTGTTGAATGTCTTGTTGGTGCTTAACAGGGAGAAATCTGAACAGGGCAGTTTTAATGGGTAACAAATGTGAAAATAACTTCATGTGAAGCAAGAGGATAAAGGTAACAAGTAAATCTTAAATGATAATAAGGAAGAATTGAGTGGCGATCAGTAAGGAATAGTGTACCTACACTGTCCTGTGCAAGGTGGTATTTCGCATATTGCCAAGTTAGTTGGAACTGGACACAACCCCAAATGCAGAAAGGAGAGAGTTCTGGCATCTTGCTCTCACAGCAACAGGGACTTTCTGGGAAAGGAAAATGGAAAGCAGATGGTATCCGTTAAGAATAGCAGGAAGGTACCAGGGATGTCCAGGGAGGTGGTGGAGCCCAGTGGCTGCATCCATCCCGTACAGTCTGCAGAAGTGAGAAACCCCCTTGCTACGGGTGCGTGGGCACTGCGATGCCCAGCTCCAGTTCCTGGGGGCTGACAGTGGAGTGAGCAGCAGGGATTTCTCCAGGAGGAGCACTCTGAAACGTACTTCTCTCTGTTGCTCCAATATAACCCAAATCTGTCAGCCTTTAGGGCTTGCTGTGAAGGTCATCTGTGAGCAAGGCTAATTATTTCAAGCAAAGCAGCAGGCTAATGCCACTAACCTGCTCCCGGGAACTGAGCTGTGCTCTGTGCCTTGGCTGTGTAGCTGCACACAAGCTGCAGGGAATTACGGATGCACGGGGGTGTATGTTAAGCCCACAGATATAAACAGATCCTATTGGCATGTACCTTGAGCTCGGAGAGGGAAACACACATTTTTCATAGCTGATTCATTTAGCTGTCATGAAAATGCTGTTCAAGCCAAAAGGTAGTATCTCTTCTTTCTGCCGTTTAATTTTCTTTAATCCGCTCTTGACATTTATTGAAAGAAGTGTTTTATGCACATCAGAGCCAAAGATTTCAAAACATCATATGAAAAAAAATTTAAGGTCAGTCCAAAGGAGGATATGGTAGCAAACATGAGATGGAAGACTCTAGTTTCTACAAGGAAGGTCTGTGCAAAATGAGAGGTCACGCTGATCTGTGGTCCGAGGGCACTTCATTTGCACCTCTGACACTAGCTGCAAGTGGTAGGCTCTGTATGTTGTGACACCTTCAGCAATTTAAGCAAGGCCATCCTTAATGTGAACAGGTTTAAAATTAAAAGATGCCTTGATAACATGACTTTTCAGGAGCCTCTTCACATGGGCGAGAAGTTTCCCATGGCTCTGCCCAATGTTGGCCCAACTTGCTTTGCCTGGGGCAGTGCTCACAGAGCTGCAGGCAAAGCTGAGCCATCCTTTGCATTCACTCTCCGTAAGTGAGTGTTGCTGCTTCTCACACGATTAAATGAGCCAAAGCATTTGACAAACTGAATGAGCTGCTGAAAGTGAATCCATTGGAGGGGCCAATCCTGCAAGATGCCTCCTGATGCATTAAGCATCCTGAATGCCAAAACCGAAGACAGAGAAATGTAAAAGATCCGCAGAAAACTTCTGCTCCGACTTCATTTTACATGGGTAGAGGTAACAAGCTGACACAGGTTAACTTATAGCTCAGTTGTATGCTGATTGCAAAGTACACATTTCCAGCCAGCAATCATTAGTAAATCACTTTCCCGGTTATCTTGGCATATAAAAGAAATTTCTCCCTTCCTGACATTTTAAAAAAATCCTAATAAGTTATACACTCCATGACTTTATAGCATTTTTAATATTTAAAAGAAGGCTAGAATCTATAACCTCAACCTTTAACAAATGTACAGTAACGTGGTAACAAATTTGCCTCGAACAGCTGCTATCTTGGTACCAATTGGCACGAAGAGGAGGGAAGTAATTGGCTTGTTTTCAGATAATTACCATAATTGTAGTGACACCATTTGGATCACATCTAACTGCGTTCCTGCTGCAAGTTGAATAATTTAATAATTGTCAGAATTTCGACTGACAGTAAAGGTAAAGTCAGTGTATGGTGGGGAAATCAGTAGGCACCTCCCTGCGTTGCTGGTACAGGCTCTGCTGCTCTTGCTGTGAAGTTCAGCAAAATCTTTAGATTTTGCTGCTTTTCTTAAGCCCTGTGACTGGTTCACATCTTTGCTCCTTTTCTGATGCTTGACCTGATGAGACCACGTTTTGCACCTTTTGAACCTTTTGATTTGAGATAAATCACTTCCATTCAGTCCTACCCAAATTACTGCTTTCTTTGTGCACCGAGTATTTTTAGCTGTCCTAGTTCTGCTGGGAGCTTGTCAGAGCTCTGCACTGAAAGTGGATTAAACCGCAGTCAGGTGGTTACAGGCAGCAGCCAAATGCCTTTCCCAGAGGTTGAACCTAGATCCCCCCAGAGCAGGGATCGTTCCCCTGGCCGAGCCCTGCCAAGCTGCAGGGGTGGTGGGGAGCAGAGCATGTCGGGCTCGGCATGACACACTGGAGGGGACTTGTCCCCGTTGTGTCTTCTTGTGCTCAGTGCTTGTGGCCAGCGTGAAGGGGACTCGGCATCTCCTGTGTCTCCAGTCCTGACAGCTTCCCAGCCAGAGTCCCAGGAGCAGGGGGGCTGCAAGGTAAGGCTAGGAGGTGGCTGAGGCTACCGGGGAAAGACCAGAAGGTTTGTAGAGATCAGCTGGGCATTTTTGCCAGGGAGTTGCAAAATGGAGCAGAGCGCTGAGCTGGTGCCTCACAGGCTCGGTATGGGTACCGAGAGCTTTCCTGCAGTGCCTGCCCATGGCCTTGCCCTGCCTCCATTTCTGCTTTGCAATGCTGAGGTGAAGACACCTGACAGCAATACTGACAGTGCCCACAGAGAGGGGTCCGCTGGAGCTTCTCCAGTCCCCAAATGAGAGACACTTTTAGGACACATTTGCTTATTTTGCTTCAGGCCCCTGCTACTCCCTGTGGCTCTTCTGCTTTCCCCGGTCTGAACTCAGACACCTCTGTCAGACAACAGAGAGGTCAAGGAGGCTGTGCCAGACCTGCAGGGTGAGCAGAGTTAATGCCCATTGCCAGGGGGCAAACCAGAGTGCTTCCACCCATACCGGTTGCTGGCAGAGCTGTGCTGAACCATTCATCCCACATGTATTTTTGACGGGTCCTAATGGGTGAGGCGACTGCTGATGCACTAGCTGCAATGCAGCCCACGCCTGGGGGGCTGGGGGATGCCCAGCTCATCACATGCTGGGGAGGACTTTGGCACAGAGCAGGCAAAGTGCTGATCTCTGTAATAAACCTGTCTGCCGAGATGAGGTTGACGGCTCCATCCCAGCCTCCGGTACCTGGGCACACACGCAACACTTGCGCAGGAGGGAAGGGAAGGCAGGTGACTAAAAAGCAAATCCCATCTCTGTTTCCCCAGGCGCTGGGAGGGTGGTCTCTGGTGTAATGGTGGGAAAAAGCGGGAGTGTGTGCTGGACCAGGTTTGCGATGCTGGGGCTACGTGCCTGGGAACGGCTGGCTGATCCCCACATATCCCATCTCCCTGCCCCTCGCACAGAAACTGCCAGGGTAACCGTTTCCTTGCAGCATTCCCTCCCCCTCTGTGATTTATTGCTGCCAGGAGTCTGTGCATGTGGAGGTGGCATAAATCTCACCCAAAAGAGAGAGAAGGAAGAAATTTGCATTCTCTCCCTCGCTGGCATATTGAATGTAGCTTTCCAGTTCACTGCTGAAACCCTGAGCGGGTCCCAGGTGGAAGGCTGAGGCACTTCCCTCGGTATAAAACAGGGCCAGCACCGGGGGCTTCCATCCCTGCCAGAGGAGGCTCCCACAGCAAGGAAGGAGCAGTTCCCACTCAGCCCAATTATCCCTAGATTAATTTCAATCCATTCCTATTTATCTTCCATGGTATCACCCTACATAATTCTGTCGTGTTTGCAGGCATTCACTGTCCTGCCCTCTACTGATCTACCAACAACTGCAAACGCTTTAAATAGCTTTTCCTCATTCAGACCTTCTGATTCTCCTAGTAATTTCTCCTGTGTCTCTCCCACCTCCCTCCAAGTTGCTTACATCCTCCTCCTCCTGTGCAGTGCCTCCCTGGGTTGACAGTCAGTGTGCTGGAGTTAAAATCCTGCAGGCTGCTTCTGGAAAGGAGACTACAGAAAGCAATTAGGGAGATTATAGACAGATCATGGTCATGCTGCTGCAATGGGTCTGGATGTCCTGTCACGAGCAGCCAGCCCAGACTAAGAGGCTTTCAAATAACAGAGCATGAGCAAAGAAAAAAGCCTGGCAATTGTTGTCTCTGGGATTACATTTTAACTGGAAGTCCATCAGTGGTTTCTTATGTCGACAGTAAACCGGATACAAGGCAAACCAAGAGATGTAAGAGAGCAAGGAGAAAGAAAGGTGGATACAACACAGTAATCAGAGGCAAAAGTTGGAGGCAGTCTGCAAACCTCTGCTTCTGCATGGGCTGACGGCTGTAAATAGCATATTGAAGCAATGGAGGAAGTAAAGAATTAATTACAGTTCTGAGACCCAATCCCACTTCCAGCCACAGGCAGCATTTATTAAGATCTCACTGAGGCGGGAAAGATTGAACAAGGGACTCAGGGGACTATGAAGGGGAAAAGAATTAATCAGTTTGTCTCAGGAGACTGGAGAAGTCAGATTAAATAAAAACTGGGAGTGAAATGAAGAGGGGAACAAGGTGGTTGGAAACGTGGACCTATTTGAAGGAGAAACTCTGGCAGGAGTCCCCCACTACAGAAGCTGGGGAGCTTTGGGGAGAAAGGCTGAAAGTTTGCCTTGACTTTTTAAATAGGTTTAGAAGTGTCACATTTAGGCCTCTTGCTTCCCTTGCCTGGCTGAACGAGGTCACGCAAGGTGGCCCCAGCTCTCCCACCTCTGATTCTTGCTCCAATGCATCACTAAACTGCCCAGGTCCCCCGTGCCCCAGTGACACTGGGACCTGAGATCCATTCCCCAGCCTGCCGAAATTCCCTGGTAGCCAAGGCAGGGGCAGGAAGGGAAGCTGAACCCAGCTGAATGAATAGATGTCCAAATCCCGCGTGTCCCACAACCAACACCCTAAAAGGAAAATCTTTGTCCCTGCCTGTTGTCAGCCCAGTCTTTTCCATCACAAAAAAGTTCAATTATTTCTCTTCTAAAGTGTACATTTTCTTCCCTCTTTTGTGTTGTTGCTTTTCTGCCTGTCCCTCTGGGAAAGGTCATTGGGCTTCCACATTCCCGCTGTGTAATGAGCTGTGACAAACGCTGCCGATGGTGACCAGCGCTGGGGTCAAAGAGTTTTAGTGGGCGTTGGACACCAACGTCATGGGGAGGGAGCCTGTCCCCAGCTTGTGAATGGGTGTGCCATTGCCAAGCTCCTTCCCCTCCACGCAGCTCAGTGGCAGAAACTTCATCGAAACCAGATTAGAGACTTTTGTCTTTTGCTTCCCCTTTGAAAATCCCAAGCCTGATATACAGCCCTAAATAAAAACTTCTCACGTAATCAAAGTGAATGTGGGAACACACTTTCTCTACCTTAATAAGTTTTCATCTTCAGGAACCAGGAAAGCATTCCTATTTTTCTGGCATATCCAGAAATAGGCTCTTTTGAGAAAGTCCTTAAGGAAATGCAAAGTACATATCCCAGAGGAGTTTTTCTTCAAACCCCACCAGCACTGATTCAGAAGAGAGACACCAAAGCCCTCCTTGTTGCTGGCTGCAACAGAAACACTCCATTAAAACTGCTATTTAGAAAGTTCCTGACTTTATCATATCTGTCTCTTTTGCAGAAGTACAGTTCTGTGCCTATTTTTTTAGCAAGCTTCCAGGTTACTGGAAATTACTGGTTATAGTAAAGCACAGAAAATAGCAAAGCAGGTTGGAAGAAAAAGAGGCTATATAAACAGTCGTGTTGGGTAATAACCCTTAGGATATCAGAAAGCTTCATAGCAGGATGTTTTTTTCCCCTGTGTTATGCCAAAGAACAGTCAAAAAAAAAAAAGGTATGTTCTCTGATTCTATAGTGGTATTTCCTAGCAAAACCACTAAATACTGTTTGGTATGTTAGCTGGAGTTTAATATGCACAAATGATGGTAGGGAGGGATGTGCACTGCAAATTTTTATCCTGGACCTTCAAAACCAGGAATACCTATGAAGATATATCTCATTCCTCTGCCAATGAAATACTATGTTTTTCAGCATTTTTTCAGTGCGTTAGTGCGTTTATTTATCCAATCTGGTTTTAAATACATCAGTATACCAAAGGACAAAGTGTTTTTCACAAACTGAGGCTAACATGGCATGAACACCATCCTAAACACCATAGAAAATGTGGGGCACTAAAGACTCTCTCAGGGAAAGCCCAATAAACTGCTGCATTATGATTTTCATCATGAGAATCACTGCAAATAATAAATCATATTGTGCTTCTCATGTTTTGGGTATTTCAAGCAAGAAAGATAAGGAAAAGCAGCCATCAATTAAGAAAATGAGACTGTCTTCTCTGTAGGATCTGGAACAACTTTAACAAGTTGTTGAAGGTCACTAACTCGTCTTGTGGATGCAAAATAATGAAAGCATGCAAAAGATGGTTTCACGAAATGTGAATCACTATTACAGCTAATGGTTTTTGAAAGCTGGCACATGAAAGCTGTATGTGCACGTAATGCATCTCTACCATCCCGACTCCCTGATGCCCAACAGTGGTACAGCAGGGACTAACCTGGCCACTCTGACCCTGAGCACTGACATTTGGCTGAGTGGTGTCAGCCTCTTCCCCTCAAGGCAGAGCTGACCTCAGATTTAAGGTGAACAAACCACCAAGCCACAGCTGCAGGCAAGACTTCAAAAGAAAAAAAAAAAAAAAAAAAATGTTTCCCAACACATGCATTATTTTTCAAACAGAAACCAGCCAAAGAACTGAATGTGAAACTGGCGCAGAAATATATCCTCCTTCAGAAAACTAACAAAAAGGATGTTCGCTTGGGGGTACGGATAAGACAGGAAATTATTTATGTTTTCTTTACTACTAGATTGGAGGTAGAACCTGAAAACTGGAGATGGAAGAGTTCCCGTGAACCACCTCTGCCTCCCAGGGTCCAGCAAGGCCTGAATTTCAATCTTTGGGGTCTCCAGACCCAATTGCACCCATCTGCTTTTTTTGCAGTTGGTGCTGCCCAGGGATACCTCACACGTACACCGAGATGACCATTAACTAACCAAGAAAAGACAAAAATCTTCCTGTCACTTTCCAGTCAGGCTTTTCAAACGTGGTGGTGAAGGACTCTATGCATCTCACTTCAATGCCCCTAGGGTTTATTGATGGATCCCAAAATTAGATCAGCAGACCCAGGCAGGCTCAGAAGTCTAGCTAGGCTTGTTACTTTAATGAAATGCTGATTGCTGCTTCTAGAGTCTAAAAAAAGTGCCTTTGGTCCTGCAGCAGCTTTAGTTAAGCAGTGTTAATTGCCAAAGCTAATTATGTTGCTGTTGCTCCTAGATACTGGTTCTGGTTAGGTCTATAAACAATAAAAACAGTAGCCAAAGCGCTGTAGCTTAGCTGATGTGACCTGTGCAAGGCTGCAGCTCTGTACGGTGCCAGCTGAAGGCATTGCTCTGCTGTTGATGCTTTCTGTGCACAAGGCACAGGCCAAGTGCTTTGCAGGGAACAGGGGCTACATCCTGAGCTGATGCCGCCCACTCTGCACAGGACAGGACCAGAGAGGTGACAATTTCTGGACAAGAGACCTCGCAGCAAGTCTTCTTCCTAAAACTTTTAGGATTTCAGTTTTGAGAGAAAATACTGAAAGAAAGCTTGCCTTTCCTCAGTTCCATAGGTGCAGGTTTTATTCATCTCTTTAAACAGCTATCCTAAAAAGGCCTGAAATTTCTTCTGTGTTGCAGTTAGTAGAAAGTAAGAAGCAAACAGAAGATTTGGGGTTCCCCTTCCCCAAGGGAAAAAAACCCCAAAACTCCAAACACCTTTTTAGTCGTACATCCCAAGTCTGTTTCATCGATGAAATTTCCAGCTGAAAAGGTGCATTACATCAATTAACCCACCAGAACTTTCTAAGATCTTTCTGAAAAACAAGCTTACTATTAGGATAAAATATTTGCTGGATAGAACAGCCTCGTATAATTGCTCCGATGGGGTTACGCTTTGCCAGGCCCCTTGGAAACCATTGCTTTGGGACTGGAGGCAGAAGCTGAGCTGGCAGCTGTGCTGCCATTGCAAAAACCAGCGTGAATCTTCACCAGGACACCGGCAGCTCGGAGCCAACGGCCAAACAGGAGCAGCCTGGGAGAGCCACGAGGAAGGAAATTTCTCTTGAGCTTGGCCGTGCTGCCTTACCGCTCTCCTCTGTGGTGCAGCAGAGGAGCAAAACAAAGAGGGCAATGCTATAGGTTATTATTCTGGAGAGGACTTTCCAGAATCCTGCTTAGGGAACATGCGGTAAAATAGATTTTATCTCAGATCCAATTAACAGCTGAGTTACGGGACTCAAGTGAAATAAAGGGCAGTGATTCTCCAAGACTCTATTTACATGATTTATTAGAATACGGCTGTCTGCAGGAGTGCGCAGCAGCCGCTATGTTTAATTCATGAGGACACGAGGGGGAAAGGGCTCAGCTACCAAGCTGTTGGGGGGTTCCTACCCCAGCAGGACAAAAATTATCCTCCTACAAAGGCACTAACAGCCCCCCTTGCACCAGTATTGCTGGCTGTTCATGAGACTAAATGGCATGTCAGCCACGGCTTGCCAACTGGGCTTGGCAGAACTGCTGGTGGAAGAGCACCATTCATTTCCTCTGACTGGTTTCAAGGTTTATGCAGAGGGAAGAGCCAAAGCTTAGAGATCCAGAGGGAAAAGGTCAATTCCCAGCCTTGCAACTCAACTACCAGCAAGGGGTAATGCACATAGTGGGAGTTTTTGCAGCAAGCGTGAAGAAGGTGAAACCTGAGTCCTCTCATTTCTGTTTCTAAAACTTCCCATTTTAAGCATCTCCCAGGCCAGAAAAGAATATTTGAGCTGACAGCCTTGGAAGAGTTCCACCATTTGATGTTTGTGTGTTTGTAAAGGAAGCACAGAAGGATTTTCAGTGACAGATGAAATCTGCAGTCCTTCTAACAAACCAGTTAAAGTGATTTTGCCTCTTGAAAGCCAAACTATAAGGTTTCTATCAAAGAGATGTTTGATACCAGGAAACTAAGTATTGTGAGAAAGTGTATGTGTATCCATAGTTTTCTCACATTGCAGTCAGTATTTGTATAAAATAGCTGCTTTCCCTGTCTTGCATAGCAATGCACGGGAGTCAGACCAGCTGCTGTTTAATTTTTTTTTTTTTCTTTCTTTCTTTTTTTCAGAAGCAGCTGATGTACAGTGGTAGGAAAATATAACCACAAATAGTGTGACTGTCTATAACTGGCTGTTCTCAAGAAAAGTGTTTTTGTTTTTTAAAAACACTTTGATACTGTTCTGAATATCTGTTAAGAAGAGAGGCTCTGATGCCCTGTTGTATCACTATCACAAAATTGGGTGCTCCAGAGGGAAGGAGCCTAATTAGGTTTATTATTTATTGCTAGAGCAGCCTTAGATTTAGCAAATCCCCTCCCAGCAAGACTGTGTTCAGTTCCAGCATATGTTGTTTGGATCCATAATTTGAACTTAAAAAAGCTAAAAGTACTTTTTTCTAATGGGTAGATGTGAGCTTTATTCCAAATCTCTACAGGAGGTGGAAGGCTCTCCTGGGGGGGTTGCCTTTTTCTGTTAAGTGTTTCTCTAATGGGTTTGGTGAGAAGCAGTACTGACACATAGCAGAAGGATCAGAAATCAGCCTTACAGTTACAATTTAAAGCTTCTGTTTCCAACTGCCTTCTCAGCTTCTCTATTCACCGTATTCACTCAGTCTGATCTCTCATAAAGGACTCCTCTTGCTTGTTTCCAAAAGCTGACTTAAATAACATTTTTTAATGCCCATAAATAGAGTTAAAATATAATTTGCAGAGTAAGAGCCGTCCATTAGAAATCAGGTTGCTACATTTAGTTTTCTACTATCAGATAGAGAGCCAGGAATGCTGACACACTGCTTGTAAGGTGAACTTCAAATGGGACCAAGTTTTAACAGAGTTATTTGTGCATCTTTCTACCTAAGATGCAGCCATACAAGTATCTCCAAGCTTTGGTATTCCTGAGTGACTGCTAATGCAGCTCTCAGAGGCACCTGAAACACGACACAATAAGACAACTGAGCTGTATGGGGAGTTCTAGGTAATTGCTTTTGCTGTCAAAGATGTTGTGATCTCTCATGTCCCAGTTTAGGGAGCACAAGAGAAATAGCAGAAAATATGGTTTTAAATGAAGGGCAAGAAAAATGTTAGATAAATGCATCAGTAGTAAAGTCTGCAACAGAAAGCTGCTGTGATGTTTTTCCAACAATATTTCATCCAGTTCCTAGGTTTAAGACAAGAAACCCTACAGTTCATAATGTGCATGCTCATTTTAATGAGGGTTCTGTTTTCCTCAGTAGTGCTTTGGCATAGACCACACTTAGCACACGCTTATTTTTTGCTTTTGAGAAGACAGCAGCACACAGTGCTACCCCCAAAATAGAGCAGAGATGGGTATGGTCTGCTCTTGTGGGAGTAGCAATCCTTGAGTTTCACTAGAAATCAGAAGAGAGATTTCAGCCTCTCAGGAACATAGGGTTGTACTAAGAATTAAAACCAGGTCTCCTGAGCCACAGACAATGCTAACCCAACCACCCCTCCTTATTAGGAAGGGTCATTTTTCTCGTTTCCCTCATCCAAATTTGCAACGGCAAGGGAGATGACGCTTGCAAATTTAGCTAAAAGCTTTCAACCACATTCCCATGAGCACCAGTGCAATGGCTGTTGCACACAGGTGCCAAAAAAAGCATTATTTGAAATACAGAAGATTTTCAGGATACAGGACAGAAACGGATTTGTTTTAATTCCTTCCCAGTTCCCTTCTCTTTGCTAGCTCTTCCAGTAGAGTTCACGTAGGTTTTGTTGGAGCCACGTGGGATGCTAGTCTCCAAGCATGACTCCCTGGGGTGCAGGGTAGAAGCACTGTTGCTGCAGAGCGAGGGCTCAGCAAGGAGCTGCCCTTCCATCCTACCTGACCAAGGCTGCCAGCAGGGAAGCATTAGAGGCAAAATGGTTCTTCTGGCTCCTTTTCAAGAGCTTGAATTGGACACAGAGCCCATTTTATCATATTACTTTAGGAGGAAGGCAGCAGTCAACCCAGACCAAATTCTAGAAAAGTCAGTGCAACATTTCAGGGTTTTAGTTTTATCAAGTTATTCAAAGTTTGGCAGCCAAGTAGTGACTGTGAACAAACAGCCATTAGCACTATTATTATTATTTACTGTCCTCAAGCGTCCAGTACTGCATGGTGCACAGCAAAGGGGAGGAATAGGCAGGCACTTGCTCCCAGAAACCTACAGTTTAGATTTAGTCACAGCAAAACAAGAGTTTTTCTACACCTCCTCCCCACCCCCCCCGCCATCAAAGTCAGTCACCATGAGCTCTCAGTTTGAGGACAGTATTGTTACTGACAGTAATTAAAACCATAACGAGAGCCACAGCCAGTGTCTTTGCTCAGCACTAGAGTGCCACACACAAGGCAGCCAACAACCTGGCTCAGCACCTCCTGGCAGTTTAAGCTACCACGCGTTTTGTGTCACAGCAGGTCTGGCTAGCACATACATGGGGCAGTTACCGTGGCTCAGACGACAAGTAGTACCACAAGCTGGGATGGTCCAATGACTTGCGATCACTGCTTCATACTTAAATGGTCACGTATAACTTTGATAACCAGCAATTGCTTGGCTCGGCTTCTTTCCTCTTCCCCACTCAGCCCCCAGGCACTAACAGCTTGCTCCTGGGGTGCTCCACACCCCACAGTAAACCACCTTGCAAAGCCCGTGGCTGTTATTCTTCATCAAGCTCCCTCCCCCCAACCCTGCCAACAAACTCATCTTTAAAAACTGTGTCAGCTGCGAGGATGCAGATGGTCGCATTTGCATCAAACAACTTTTAAATTATCGTTCAAATTAAATTAAATTGAAAATGCAGTGAGCTGTTCCTGTAGATCTAGGCACACAAAGACGAGTTAATGAAGGTCACATTTGTAACCAGTGAAGAACATTTAAACTGTATCATGCCTAGCATGGTATGCCATTAGAATAACATGCCTTTTGAAATAAGGATAAATTACTCTTGAAGGCTTTGTGCAGGATTACTCCTTGCTCCCAGGAAAGGCTGGTCTTTGGGACCTTTGTAGTTCAAAAAGGGAGGAGTTGTGCTGGGTCCAGCAGAGCACCAGCAAAACTCGTTGGCTGTGCAGTGTGAGGCCTCAGGCATCAGTTTGGGCCATGCAGGTCCCGCCTGCTCTCCTTGCCTGAATGCAAAGCCAGGCAAGCCTGGAAAGCCCTGCGTAACTCAGTTGAGAGGAGTTCAAACAAGGGAAGCTGTAGTTTTGCAAACGTGCAGTCTGCATGCCTCTGATTATAATTGCCTCATTTACACGCACAAAACTCTATGCCTTTTGCCTTGCACTGTGTTTGCAGTCATCTTTGAAAAACTACCCTGTAATGGCTTTTGTGACATCCGTCATCTTCATGGCTCTGTGTTGTCACAACGATGTCATACAAATTAACCACACCTATTTCCATGTGCTGAGATGAAAAATGTAACTAGTTCGGCTTGCAAGTGGCAGAGCACAGGCTGCCTCCTTGTGACGCTTCCCATGGGCCTCTGACATGCTCTGACGCCAGGTCGGGCTCTGACAAAACACCGGGTGGGTGCGGGAACTGGGCACTTGACCGAGTGACCTGAGTCCAGGCAACCATGGAGCAATAACCCAAGCAAGCCAACGTGAAGCAGAAATTTGTAGTTAACTGTTCTTTCTCTGTCCTTTGCATGATACTGCACCTTATCTACAACTGCTGCAGGCCACATCACATGCTTCATCCTGAGAAATGAACTTTCATTTAGTATAGGGAAATAAATAGCAAAAATACATACCAAATGCTCCTTAGCAACAAAGTTCTTGGTTTCACATGTTCTCTGTTCCACACTCAGGTGTGAAGTCAGACACTGAGAGACCAGAGAAACCTGTGAAATGGAGAGTAATAATTGGCAAGATTTTTGGCATCTGGAGATAGTTTTTACATGCAAAGGCTTAAGAGATGTTCGTTTGCTACGGTAGTAGCCTGCTCTCTCACAGAAAAGAGCTAACACCTGCCATCAAAAGGGGACTAATGCACTTCCTTCAATTAGCCATCGAGGTTTTAGTTACTTGAAAGTGACTGAGTGCATCCAAAATCTTAGAAAGCAAATGTTATAAAATCCACCCATCCATGATTCTGACATATTCTAACAAAAGCAGTCAAGTCACAGCTGAGTGCAGTTGATAATTCCTTGCAACAAGAATCACCAGGTTTAGTTACTGAGCTGAGGACACTGGATAAGTGGGTTAACCCCATCTGCAAAATGTGCTGCTGAGAGGTAGTGATGTGCCTTTGTTTACTCTGAGAAGAGCATTGCTCGGATTTTTTTCTAAATGCTCATAACAGTTGTAAATCTGAGGAAAGCCCTTTTGATCTCAGTGGATGATGGTCTAATTTGTATCAGCACAACTGAGAACAAAATCTGGACCTGAGTGTTCTACTCGAAGCAAGCTTTTGCGTGATGGCATCTGAGAAATTGCAACAACTGGAATTAAACTATTTTACATAATCCATTCATAAGATACAGCTCATAAATAATAGTAGGAAAACAAAATGTCAAGCCAAACTGATTAAAAAACAAGCTTGAAAGCTGCCTTACAAATGAGAGGCACAATAGTAGCTCAGCAGTGAATGGTAATTTACTCTCTGGTTTGTAAACCAATTTATTTATCAATAGTTGAAGCTAAAAGATTATGCAAAAATAACATAGTCAAGGATATGTGACGAGGAGGAATGTAGTACCACTGCTGCCTATCTGGATTCAACAAAGGAATTTTAGGCTTTGTCTTCTTTTTGGTAACTGCAGAACAACTCCCCATCTAAACCCACAGCTTCCCTCTGGGCATGGGAGCACACTTCTAGCCCCAGTTTCTGCGCCTCCTCTTCACCAGCTCTGGGGAGTTGAGTTAAATGGCCCCGATCAAGGAGGTCACGGTCTTCATGGGGTTTACTGGTGCCTTTTGCCACTATTGACTGCTGTGGTACATGACAAGCCTATGGCACGGACACAGCTCAGTTACTATCCCCTGAAAACTCAACGACTTTTCAGAAGAGACGAAGACTTTGAGTCTTGCCATTGAGTTCTCCTGCACGACATCATAAGCATTGCATATAGGAGTTTTTGCACTGTCAGTTGACGTTCTCCTAGGAATCTCTATGGGAAGGAAATTTTTCCTCTTTAGATGTTCCATTAGAAACTGCTGATGCAGAATCCATCAAATCCATTAAAAGTCCATTAAGCCTGTAAGGCTGCTGTTTGTTTTCCTGTGTTGTCTGAAGAATTTGGAAGGCCACAAGCTGTATGTTGCCTGTGGCAGATTATTGTGTGCTGGCTGGCTATGTCTTCTGGCTGCAATACCCTATATGCAATATGGATATGTGGTTTTGAAAGATGAGAGGATACAAGGCACTTTTAATATGCCTGGATAGCTAGGCCAGTGCCTTTGAATTACGTTACACAAAAATGACAGCAGTGGAAGACAGACAACAAATGAAGCCCAAGAAGTTTGGCCCAAAACACACCATGCCATTTTGCATCAGAACAACTCTGAGTCTGATACATTTGCTCTTTAGTCAGTTGTGAACTGTACATTCTTCCCTAATAACTACATCAACAGGTGACACAAATTATAACTAGATATACATTAAAATACAT
Organism: Fulmarus glacialis; assembly: GCF_000690835.1. Taxonomy (NCBI): domain Eukaryota; kingdom Metazoa; phylum Chordata; class Aves; order Procellariiformes; family Procellariidae; genus Fulmarus; species Fulmarus glacialis. The sequence continues at coordinate 38,026 of NW_009222535.1, forward strand.
GGAAGTTGAAGATCGATGGTCCTGAGTATGACAACTACCTTGTATATTGGCCTGAATGAATACTCACATAGGATTAATGTCCCAGAGCATTTTACAACCTTGTCTTAACACATGAATTTTAACATATATGCAAAGGATAATTTTAGGTAACACCATGAAATAGCTATTTCTAAGACAAAACAAGGCACAACAATTCTGTGCAACCGAGAATGAGCAGGGGCATTAGGCAGAGCAGACCGGATAGGACACAGGATTAATCTTTGTAAACTAGTGTCAAGTCAAGTGGAGAGTCTAAGCCAAGGTTGTCCCAACAAGCAACATGCAGTGATGATATTTTGGTGAAACCTCATGACACCCTGTTGTGAATTGGTGATGTTGTATAAATATGGAGCATCTCGGGCTCTTGCAGATAGCAGGGCAGATACACCTGGTACAGTGCAGAGGTCAGACGCCGAGCGTGTGAGATGCTTGTCTGGTTTGTTACAGCCTCCTGGGAAATTTGTTTGGGTTTGGTTAACTTGACTTTTAAATGCAGGCATCCTACGGAAGGAAACTTCCCTGAATGACAAGTCTGATGTAGTTAAACAAAACCATTTTTGAAATGCAGAACTCCAAATGTGATTAAAATGCAGGTTTTCCAATGTATATTTCATCAAGGCTAACCACGAGCAATCCTTTTAAGATATTTCCTTTGATGACTGGCTGTTTATTTGGATTCAGTGAATGCAGGTTTGGTGAAAGAGGGTGTCAAACAGGTCAAGAGGCGAGACGGACACTGTGCCCTGGAAATTCAAGCCTTTATTATCTGGTCTCCATGGGATTTCCTTTCCTACTTGGAAAAATGTGTGGTAATGCCATAGCAACAACAAAGGAACAAACATAGCAGGACATGTCTGTGCTGTTTAAGGCTTAGTAGGCTGGATTTTGTAAATGACTGCATTTCCAGAACAGTTATTTTTGCTTAGAGTATTAACAATGAGAAGCTGAACTAAAGGCACAAGAAATAAGGATGAGCAGCTTTCCATCTTCTCTTTGAGGATTTGTCTGTAAGGCAAAAAGAGCCTTATAAATATTAAGGATGAGTTGAAAAATCCTCATTTTAATTTAAAACTGATTCCCTCATCTCATACCAAACTTATAAAAGAAGCATCCTTAAGCTCCACAATAAACCCGTCACCCTGTGTGAGTAAGCACAGCCGCCTGCAACTACACGTATTCTCTGCCAGCCAGTTCCCACAGACAAAATCTGATGGCTGCTTGTTACGTGAAGGGACTTTGCTTAAGGATTCAGGGGCTAAACGGCTCTTAGGGTATCTGGGATGTCTATGGAGATTCACAAAACTGGAAGAGTTTCCCCTGAGTGCTGCACTTTAAGGCTGGGCAGCTCCCCCGGGGTGGAGGTCCTGCTCTCGGATGGCATGGGCCAGCTACCATGCAGTATGTATGCTAGCAGGTCATATAGAAAAGCATAAGCTGTTTTTTTTTTGTATGGATTTGATCTAGTATTTCACTGGAAAACATGACTCACCAACAGCGCTTTTAAAGCCTTTTGCAAATGGTAGATCAACATGCTTTATCAAAATCAGGTTATAATCATGACACTGATCTGTCAGTCAACCCCAGAGGAAAGTTTTTGCAGCCCTCCTATAACCTTTCAGATCCTTGACATGAAATGCAAGGCTTCCTAAGTTGCTTCATGACCTTATTTGTAACCTTCCTTTCACAAGCCATTATTCTTCACACAGTGAGCCCAGATAGCAGAGCCCATCAGCACCTGTCACGGAAGAGGTCTCAGCTTAAAACTCACAGTCTAGCTGTTGTATTTCAAACCAGTTCTTTATCAGAGGAGACTAAAGTCATGCCAAGAAAAGATGTAAGAGGGGTGTGTGTAACAAGGAAAAAATCTTTCCAGTTTTCAGGAAAAATGGCTAACTATAACTATATTTCATAGTTAGCCAGTTTTTGTTGGAGTAAATTGAAAAGACTACATTCAGTGCCTTCATTTGCAAACCTCTTCTACATACTCATCACGGGCTCTGCAAAACAGTACTTCTGACCTCAGCCTCTGCCCATTCCTCCTGGTCTGCCCAGGAACCTCAATTAGTCATTGGGTGTAATGTTATGATAACTGCTTTGTAGTTTAACTGTTTCACTCAGATCGCCTCTCAAAGGAGGGCACCGAGCATCAGAAATTCCCTGCCCTTGTGCAGAGGGGACAAGTGCTTCCGTGTCTTCCCTAGACCAAACCCTTCAATCATCTTCTTTGAAGCCTAAATCTCAGTTTATTCAGGCTCTCATCACAGAAGAATGCCAGCATTTAATTTATAACTTACCTAGTATTATACTGCCTCTGGTTTCACTATATGTCTCTTTGAAAAGAGTAGCCAAAGTTGGGCAGTATCCAGAGCCCATCAAAAAAGCTAATGGCAAGAGGTCCTAGCATGCCTCGATAATTAATGTGAGCACATGAGCAACGAACTCACAGATAGGGTTTCGTTCAAAAGGCTTCTTCAGAAAGAATAATAACTACACTAATTATATGAATTCTCTAATAGTTCAAAACATGTTGAAATCATTTCACTAGGCATAAAAAGAAGTATCGTGAGATTAACACTTAACAGATTGGAAACATCTGGGTTTAGAAAATGGATTGGTTAGACAGCCAGCTTTTGCAGGGCTTTGCAGGGTTATTTCCCCCTTCGGATTAATCTACACCACTACAGAATAAGTATTTTTCTGACCTGCCAGCAGAGACAATATTAATAGTTTCTAATTCTTTAGTCAGCAGAACAATAAGGCGAATGCATGCTTGGGATTGGGTAGAGGGGAGTCTTTATGATCCTCTAGCATCCCTTTAAATTCTCCTTCTGTCACTTGCAACAAAACAGGCACTTTTTGGTATGGAAAACACATGGCACACAAAGAAAACGGAAAAATAAGCCTGCCACCTTTAAATGCAGAACTGCACTCAGATTTATGGGGTTGTGGCTAAGGAACAGAATAACAGCTGATATCTTTTTATGGGTGATTGGGAAAAAGTAAATGTATTTCATATACTATGTACTATAATACAATAGTTAGTGATCTCAAAGAGATAATAGATGGACTTTTTTTTCATTAAAATGCCATTAACAAATGGAATGGGTGGGAGGAGCCATTGACTTGATAGTGGTAAATGACCTGATCACAGGTGAATAATAATAATTGTGCATCGGCAATGATCAGTGCCAACTTGACAGATAGCTCAGATTTGACCTGTAATATTTGGCATCAAACCTCATTTCTATGCATCCAGCTTCATGCCTTCTATCTTTATTACCCAGCACATTTTCTTTTCTGAGAACAGGCTGATTGCTACTAATCTTCTAGCCTGTAACCTAATGCTCTCTCTTTAAATGAAGTCCCCATATTGTTGATAAAGAGTCGTTGTGTTCGCTTATCTCCCTCCTCTCCAGAAGTGATAGCAGGAAATCTAACTTCTCAATTAACCTGTGCTGAATTAGAATCTTTATAATCAAATCAGTCAATGTGATTTTTTTTTTTTTTAATCTGGACTGCTTGAAACTCGCTGAGAATTAAGATTTGTGAATCTCACCAGGGCCTCTTTCTGTGTGGCAGATTGCTGTGGTGTACACAAATGAGAAGCCATTTTCTTGTCATTCTTACAAATTGCTTCTCTTTCTGAAATTTTCGAAGGAGGAATGAACATGGCACTGTGTTGCAGGGAAAGCAACAGAAACGAGATCATTTACACCGCGGAAAAATAATGGATGTTTCACAGATGTAGCAAACAAAGGCGAGTATGGCATAGATCTGTCTGTAAGACAGGAGCCAGACCCTCCACAAATTAATTAAAATTATTTAAAATGTGTTTTTCTGGGATGCAATGTTATACATTGGCATGTGAGAATGAAGACATTCAAAACCCAGTATACTTGTGTCTTCTTCATGTTTTCCAAAACGTTCTTTTCTGATTAAAGTAATCTATTGCTCACAAATGCCACATCCCATATGGGAATCTCATCAAAGCTTGGGGAAAAAGTAAATGAATAAGTAGTCAAGAGAGGCAAGAGCTGCCAACCAAGCCAGGCCAAGAGATGTGTGGGCTGCTGGGCTGGGACCACATCCAGCCCATCGGCCTTGACATGGCACAAATGGCATGGGCTTTCCTTTGCTCTGCTCCACGGGGACTCTCTGGTAGAGTGACATCCTTCTGCTCCCATGCCTGCTTTGTAAAACCTGGTGTTAGACACTGTCTTCCCTGCGTGTCTTTGAGTTAAAGTAGGGCTCAACCTGGAGGAATAAGGCTTGTTCTAATTCCTTGGCATTTTACATAGATAAACCAAGAAGTTTAATTACAGAATGTTTAATTAGAGACTGTATTTAAGATCATAAACATGTCTCCTACATTAAAAAGCATATAAATTTCATTAAAATATGGATACCTAAGAAAAAAGGATTTAGAGGCTAAATGGAAGCCCTGTCATTACCACTTCATTTCCTTGCTGCTGTTTGACTTTTGACGGGAACAGCACTGGCAGCAGATCCTACTCTGATTAATACATTTCCATTTAAGATGCCACCTGTAATTATCCACTGTAGGAACATGAGGTCCTGGCCAGGTTTAAATCAGCATGCCCCGGACATCTCCTTTATTCACCAGATAGGTGCTTCAGATATTTTTCTTGTTCACACAGGGATGCATAGCTGTAGTTCATGGAGGGCTCACCTAGGCTATGTTTATCTGGCAAGAGAAAGCCTGCACTAACACACAGAGAGGTTGGTACAAATAAAATTTTCCATCTCTCCCCTACAGATTAAAGCATAAACTAAAACTAGTGCCATAAAATAAAAAACGGACATAATACAGAAGTTTAGTCTGTATTTTACAAAAAAGTGAGGATGCCATTGAAATGTGATGGAAAGGATGGAAGGAGTTTGATGTGTCAGTAGAAGTCAGCGATAATTCTGGCTAAGTTGTAGGATAGCAGCAGGTATAAAACTGAGAGCAGAAAGAAAACACATGAAACTCAGTGAGAAGGAAAACTTCAGTGAGATGGCATAGGTGAAAGATCAAATTATAGACAGGGATATGTAAAGCTTTGAAGAGGACTAGATATCAATACAGGTTTTTTACATTCTCTTGGAAAACTGAAACACTGCCTAGAAAAGTAACTCGTGCTTTCTGAATATTATGGGTGAATAACAACATCGCTTTGCAACGTTGTTTTTCAGGTAGTTTTTCTGGTAGGAGAAAATTCTTACTAATCTTTACACTTCGCACATAGATCTCTCCATCAGGAATTTGTGCCAGTGTACACACTTGCACTGACTCCCATGTGCAAGGTACGCTGTAAAATTCCAACTCAGAAGTGCATACTTTTCATAAAAATACTCCTTTGCTGAAGATTTCAGCAAATTTCAACAAATGCTTTCTCTTCCATCCGATACTTATGTTTTCCTTGTTAGATTCTGTTTAAATTCTCATTATTTCAGGACCATCTTGTAATGTTTGCAGAGTATTTCAAAGCACCTCCCAGTAAAAAAGACATTAAGGTAATCTATGATACTATAAATAAGAAGCTTTTTTAAGGAAGTCCTTGAGTCATTTTGCTGTAATGACAGCAGGCCTCATTAAACAGCTGCATATATGGCACAGATTGGGGACGTTTGCAATGCTAGCGTGCCTGCATTTTATAACAGCCTCAGACGTGACCCCTGGGAACACAGCGGTAACAGAGACGTGGGACTTAAATTGGACTGCAAAAGGAGCAGGAGTGTCAAAGTTGGCTCCTCCCGTGATGGGGGAGCAGACTGGGCAATGGCTGGGATGCTGCCTCCCTTCACCTCTGCTTAACGCTTCGTTACTCAGTCCCTGCCGACCCACTGTGCTCAGCAGGGTGACATTGTCCTGTGCATGACAGCCACACGCACAGCTTGTCTCTTCCTAAAGGAAATCCCGTAGCTGTTTTGTCCAGACTCTCCCAAGTGGCGTGTGTGTGTGTCAGCGCCTTTCACACGGGCGCGCTTAGCTCTGTGTTTCAGTTGTGCTGTTTTTCACAATGTGAAATACATTGTGACTCCTGCAGAAAGCAAGCCACAGTCCCTGCCTGCAAAGATGCACTCTGAGTCTGCCTTCACTGCGTCCGTGTAATGAACTGCCTGGCTCACCCAGTTATCAGGACTAGGAAGATCACACTTGCTCTGAAGGGCACTTTTCTCCTCCTGCTGTGGATGCTCACGGCATGTCCCATCTCCTTCCCGGCTTCTTCCTCGCTGGTCGAGGTACACGGGCTGGGCTGTGACCTCTCTGGCTTGCCCCATGCTCTGAGCTAGTCTTGTGCCAATAAATTCAGGGCACATCATGTCTTGATTGATGCTACTCTCTAAACGTTATGTCCTGAGACTTTGTAGAACTGAGAGAAAGGGTCTGATCTTTCCTGAAATTGGTGAAATTATATATACATTTCTCTGTGACAGTCTCTTTCAGTCTTTAGAAATCCAGGGCTGTGTTAGGCTTGCTGTACAAGCCTTATACATCTATAATAGTGCTCAGCGCAGTAACACCTCTACAGTATTTTATAAACCATTTTGAAGAACACAAACAAATACCTGGAAAATCAAATCACCATTGCTACAGAAACTGCTTGATAAAACCAGCTGTCTTTCTTGCACACCAAATCTGACCTGCTCTCAGCATGCAAGCAGTCCTGGCCCTGGCCCCAGAGCCACCCATATTCTGGCTCTGGCAGAACCCCCTGGAAAAAAGGCTCGTGCCAATGCTGATAAGGGAAACGTTGCAAGGGGCAGGCAACAGAGGTCAGAATTTAAGCCCCTAAATCCCCCGATTTAGTCTGGAGAGAGGAACCTAATTTTTCTGACTCAGTGGCAGGTTGAGGCTTTAATGAGGATGCCACACGCACCTGGAGCTGTGGCAGACCCTCAGCCCATGGCACCCAAGCACATGGCATAGGTGCAGCGGCCCTCTGCACCACTCACATCTCGTGGCCATGGAAGAGCCTCAGCGGCTCATGGGCTCGGTCATCCTGCTCTGAAGTTGCCCAAAAAGCAGCAAGAGCAATTCAGGCGCTGGTGGTGAATTCATTGATAACTGTTTGTGTATTTCAGCTACTCCATTCCTCAGCAAAATAATTATGTAGGAAAAAAGTTGTAGAAATGTAAGAACAAGAGACAATTTTGAAATGCAGCTTGTGTATACGTGATCGAGAAATCAAGCTTGAGAGGATCTTATAAAAGGCTGAGAGAACCCAACTGAGCACTTGTTCAATTAAGCTGCTGAAAGTTCCACTCTTTATTGTACAGAGGCAAAACATTCAAGTCAGGACATCCAGGCACACAGGGGTTTAACTAGAACTTCGTAATTTGCCACTGGACAATCTGGACTATGAATTTGTCTGCAAGTCATTCCACAAGGTCTGAGGGGTTATATCCTCCATGGGTTACTGAACACAGGTGAACATTTTATAAAATATTGTTCCTTCAGCCCTTCACTAAGTGTGTACAGAATACCAGGCTTCCAGACTCCTGAATTAAAGCTGTAAATTTAAACTGTCAAAGCCAAAAGATGTTGGACCAGGCAGCAGGTACCTTTATGACATTTTCTTATTACAAGCACTGAGATGCAATTGCTCATAGAGGGCATTAAATCAAATCGTGGATGGAAGCTGCGACAGAAATACCCCAGCTTCCCGCCTTACCGCAGGTGCTGGCAAAATACTTGCAATTAACCTGCGTGGCTGGGGAGCTGGAAAGTGGAGATGCTTTTCTTTTGGATGGGTTTTCCCATCCCAAGTTTAACTGTGCGCTTGTGTCTCTGACCAGTTGCAATTATCTTAATGAACTTAAGCCTATGGAGCAACTATTCCATCACGCTTGCAGGACAGCATCTGCTGCGCTGCCCCGTTGGGCACGTGGTGCTCCAGTGAGCGACACTGTACCCTCCCAAAACGGCATCTGCCACGGAGGAGCAACCACCTCGGGTGGCTGCTATCCACATCCAGAAACACAGGAGAAAGAATGATTTGATAAAATTAATGATGCTAGAAGACTAGTACTGTGCTGAATTGGTTATATGGTTATTGGTTTGTATCTTACACAATCCACAGTAGTTCAGCAGATAGCTGAACAGTGTTGTTGACAGAAGGTTAACTGTTTGCGTTGAGTTAAAGTTTTGGTGTGGGCACGTCTCTCGGGACAGTAGAGGTAGATACAGTGCTGTCAGCATCATTCAGCCAGGCCATGGCTTCCCGATCAGAGGAGTTTATTTGGGCTTTGCTGTTAATTGCTCCACTCATTCCTTCTTTGTAGTCAATCAAATTTAATTCTGTCTGTGGATCCAGTAATTACATGTTCTTGTTTTTACGCAGGGCTAATAGACCACCTAAGGCTTTGTGTAAATTAGTTAACGTTTTCTCCTGCAAAGCTGGCATTTTTCCTGTATTGTGGTGGCAGGTGCAAAATGTTCCTTTGCAAAAGCATGTGGAAAATTGCTGAAGTACAGCAAATGCTTATGGGTTTTTGAAGGACAGGGTTAAAGGAGCATGTTCTTTATGATATAGATGAGCAAAGTGTTAATTTTATAGTTCTTCAGTAGCCTGAAATGCCTTAAAGTTGCTGCTGAGAAAGCACATACCTCAGGAAAAAAATTCTTGTAAGGAACGTGGAGGCAAAATAATAATTTCAGAAGGTGCTTAAGCCAAGCAGGCGTGGCCATGTTGGGCAAACAGGCTAAAAAGGAGCATGGGTCAGTGACTGTCTTGCACTGAAATGCAAACTTGTGGAGCAAAGTTTTTGGGCCAGCTGCACAAAAATGAAGGATTCTTTAGGGAAAGCTAAACTGGTGTTGTTGAATATTAATCTGCTAGTTATACTGCAAAGAATTGTGGTTCTTTGTAGGTATCTGGGGGCAAAATCTGGCCTAATGAGGTCAGTGGCAACATTTCTGTTGACTCAGTACAGGCAGGATTTCATCCTAATTCTTTAACTGTTTTTATTTCCTGTAAATAATCCCTGTTAAAGTTGAAGAACATTTTTAAGTGAGGGTTTATTCCTGAGTGCATAACTATAATGCATTAATAAATCAGTAGCCAAACTAAATAACTACTGTTTTCCAATTATGTTTCAGCCTTCCCATTTATTTCTGTTTTTCCTCTTTCCCATGCTATGGGAAAACAACTCAAAAATCCACATTTTCTGGCAATTTTGGGATGCCCATAAGAGGGGTGACACATACTCCTTTCTCCAACAAACGATCCCTGCTGTGTGTTCAGTGGTGGAGTCAAAAGCACAGCATTAGTTCAGCTTTGGTTCCCTTCACTTTCTGCTGATCCCATGAAATTGAAAAAGCGAGTGGAAAAAAATCAAAAGATCCCATCACATTTTCTCCAATTTAAAGTACTAACTATCATGTTATGCAAAAGCCTGAGGTAAGCCTCAAAGTTGGATCTCTTACACAGCAATTTCCTTGAAGAGTTGTTGGATCACATTTTTGTATGGGTTTCTTCTACATACAAGTATTTTATTGCATCTATTTATCCCAGTGACCTGGAATTCATTTATCTGACAAAGATATTTCCATGACTGAGCTTCCAAATATACAGAGAAAAGTATGACACATCTGCTTTTAGTTTGTCCTTTCTTTGGCTAATTTGAAAATGAACACTACAGAAATACATGTACAGCACAGGGCAAACACGTTACTAGCAAACACTGGGCTGCAAAATTCTAGGTGGCAGTAACTGTGCCAAACCACAAAATTAATATGACTATGATGGAGCATAGGAAGGACTGCAATCAGTGGGCATGCAGTGTTTCTTGGGTACTAAAAACCTAAGCAGGGATTTAGATCAGCTAATAAAAAAATCCTTTAAATCTTCTGACTTGTTCCCAAGTCCCTCGCACAGTAATCAGATACTGCAGCTGAGACCTTATGTCCTCCCCGAACAGTGTATCTAAGCAAGCAGCAGGGATGTCTTCGTTTGGAAGCTGACTCTTATGCATTTATAGTCTCTAAAATGAATGTGGGGCCTCCTTATGCCTTTGTCAGACAAAACCCTAAAGGAATTAAGACAGAGAACAAGTGCTGTTATGTCCTGGTGCTGTGCTGAAACGTGTTCTTTTCTTAGAGGAAAAATTAGTTAAATGAATGGAAACTTTTGGCCCCTGATGGCTGCTGTATGCACTTAGGGTTCATCATTTGCCCTGCCTAGATGCGCATCACTTCTGCCAGAACAAATGAGTATTTCCCTGATTAATCAGTCATCCTCAGGGAACTGCTCTTTCTGCATATATATTATGATCATTAAGAAGCCTTGCTATCCTGTGCTTGTTGCACGATATGGAAAATGCAAAGTAAATTGTGCAAAATATACTACGTTTATTAGACACATTTCTCTATATCTCTTTCAGTAACGGTGTAATTCGGTCTCCTGAGATGACAAATGATGTATTTAAGTTCATTTTTCTCTGCTGCCCCATAAATGTTATTAACTCAAACATTTAAATGCAGGAAGATGGAAATGATGTGGGGTTATTTTTGTCATCCCTGAAGGAAGCCCCTGTCATGGACTACCGAGCCTAACGCAGCGCCTGCCTGGGGCGTTTCTCACTGCTGTGTTGTGGGATGGGCAGTCTCGGTACCGCTGCCTGCAGCAAAGGGGGGGTCCCAGCTCTCAGCAGGGTGGTGGGGAGCTGGGCGGGCGCAGCTGAGCAGGGGTGTCTGAGGCTGAGCTCTGCTCACCCGCTGGAGTCAGATAAATCCAGCTGCATGGCTGGCGTTCCTCCCAACAGCATCCTCACACCCCCACTGACACACACTGAGCCACTGGGTTGCCGTAACCTGCCAAACCAGCGCAGATTCACTGGAGGGTTTGCCGGGCTCCCTCTGTTCTCCTGGCTCAGCCAACCCTACCCACAGCTGACATCTCACACGGGACAGTTGTGCTGGGCAGCATCCTTGGCAGGACCAGCATAGCTTGGACCCAGCAGTGGCACAGGAGCAGGACAGAGAACAGAGTCCTTTACTGTATTTGAAAGCGCAGCTTTCACTTTGCAAGCAAATTACTGGTTAAATCACATTTGACAGACTCCAGAGTAATTGCTGTGTGAGCAGCGCTTGAGTTCAGGAGGCAGGCATGACTGCGTGTTCATCTGACAATTAGGTGGCTCGTCCCATCCAAGCAAGCGTCTCACCATTGTATGGTATTGGACACCTAATTAAACAGCAAATGAAAATGAATAGGTCCCCATTCCACTGGCATAACCACCTAATTCTGGTACTGCATAAGGCTTGCGCTGTTGCAAGATAAATTATTTGCTTTTGAGCTACAGGGCATATCTCCTTCCTGCCAAGCACTTGGCCACTTCTGAAGAGGGGCCATCGTGCCATAGAGGGCATGGACCGGTTCTCTTCTTTCCTTCCCTTCCTCCATCTTCAGGCTCTGGTTTCCATGGAAAGGACACCCAGGCCTGCAGGGTGGACAGGAGCATTTCAGCAGGCGCTGATCAGGACAGGCAATGTGGAGGCTGTCTTCTGTGTCCTGAACTGAGACAGATGGAGAGAGAGGGGGCAGAGGGCTGGCTGGTGGCAGAGCCTTTTGCTTTGCTCTATCTAAAACACACGAGCATCACCAGATTCCGCTGCCAACAGTTATCACTCACAGAGACAGAGCTGAGAGGCGGCTGCATGGGCAAGCAGCCATTAAATGCTGCTTGCATCTCCTCTGCAATCCCAGGTCTCGAGAGGCCCTGCTGCCCTGAGCTCTGCGTGGCAGAGCTTGGAGCCAAAATGAAAGGAGATGGGAAACTGCGGCTCCATTATTGCACAGAAGTTAGTCCGCTGCTAGCGGTAAGAGCCCTGGTCCTCCCGAGCTGACCTGAGACCTGTGCTCATCTGTGACTGCCTTTTGGTTTAGGAAACTGAACAGAACCAAACCCACTGACTGGGAGAAACAGCTTGTGGAAGTCTTTCCACTAATGCTTTTCTCACATGAAAGAGAATTTGGCTGTCTGATATTGTCTCCTGCTGGGCCTATATTGATTTCTTTTTTAAAGATGAAAATACATGACGCAGTGCTCTTGAAAAATTAGAAAAACAAATCAGCCTGGAGCTCCATATAATATGTAATTTTTAAAATGCTAGCTAAAGACTATGTGAAAGGGAAGAAAAATACGCATTTTTTATTACAAGATCTGAGCTTAGAAACTGGCTTCACTTCCCTGACCCCCTGGACTGGAGGGCACTGCTTTTCTGGCACTCTCACATGTTAACAAGGTCATCTGCACTCCCAGGAGAAACTCAGAATTCATAACTGGAGTTTCAGCAGATAAAAAAAAGGAGAGACTGATTTGCAGTTTCTTTACATCAAAATATATTCAGAAAAATTTCCAATGCACATATCCCTCGCTATGGTTGGGTCTTAAGTAGTTTGTTTATTAAGAAAGAACAATATTTATTTTATTTAAGCATTTCAGCTCTCCTTAAAAAAGAAAATCTAGAAAATAAATAAAGTTCAGTGTCAAAAGATCCATAGCAGCGCTATTCTTTGTATTAATAACACAAAGGGAATAATACAGATGTCCTTGAGAGTAACTGTTTCTTACAGAGATAAGATGGTGATTAATGAGAAATTTGTTCTTGCCAGAGGTGGCTATCAAGTATAAGTAAATAAATGGTATGGTTCCATTCTTGCAGTCTACCTACCATAAATATTATTACTCTGGTAATAGGAAGCTGTAATACTGCTGGCCATTCAAAGGTTAAGATTCTGAAAACACCCTTGCCCCTAAGGTTATTCTGTTGATGATGTCATTTACTATGATGCCACAGGAAAAACAAATGGCATGGCAACCAATTCAATTTAGTTTTAAAATAATTTCCAGAATGTAATGTTATTTTCTGATGGTGTCACTGCACCTTGTCAAAATTAGCCAAAGATCTTAACCTCAAGGAATGGAACAGCCTTTATGAAGCTGGATTTTAAACCTGATAAAGTGCTGGAACAAATAAATACGGGTTATGTCCCTTCTCATGCATTTTAAGACATCTCCCTATAGGCAGTGGTACATGTCCTGCAGCAGCTCGCCTCCTTCCTAAGCCCTCGGTGGGAAGCAGAACATTGCTAGGAGGCACCAACCTCCTGCAGTTCTTAGCACTTGCCTGAAGTTACTTGCACAAGATGCAGAGGATTTCCAATGCTACCTTAACTGGAGATAGAAAAAAACCCTCCCACACAAAGACATTCAATCGTCCCCATAGTTTATTTATGGATTTTGTATTTCACAGTCCAAATATATTAACGAAGTTATTCTGTCAAGAAATATAAATGATTATCATTTGTTAGCTGCACCACTTGAATAATTGTACCAAAGTGTAATAAAGTTATTGAAGGGATTTATTAACCTGATGAAGGAACTCATTAAATCCTTCAAATGCATTAATGAAGGAGGAAGTGTGGGCCTTTTGGTATAAATGGAGATGGGAAATTGTGCAGCTGGGCCAACCTGATAAAAATGATCAGCTATCCCAAATCACTTTTATTTAGCTAGTAATTTGGGGCATTTCTATTACTACTCTGGATTTCTACATTATTTTTATAACCTAAGTAGCTCTGCCTCAGAACTCAATTACTTCTTTTGTTTTACTATGGCCTGAAGTTACGTTTGTATGTTTAGAAGTTGGGAGCTGAAGCACACATCAGTCAATGATGAGTTTCTTGCCCCATGCAGCGGAGAAGGGATCTGAGCCAAAACCTGCCTTTTGAAGTGCACTAGAATGGCAAACTGTTGCAGTTGACAGGGGCCATTGCAAGCAATGACTTGCTCAGGTACCTATAAATGGTGTCCGCAGTGGGAGGTGAGGAGCACACCTGGTCCTTCCTGCTGGCTGGCTGACGGTGTGCTCAGTAATAAGATGCCAGACAGGTTTCGGCTCTTTTCTTCCAGCCTTAGACTAAATCAACCTCTTGTGTGAGTCGTGGCTGGTGGTTCTTGAAAGTAGACCTATCTGCTGCTAATTGAGTGTGTGGCTTGACTAGCATGACCAGTCTGGTACTGTTTTGACCACGTGCTTTAACAGGACAGTTCCTGAAAGTTGCTGTGTAAAACTTGGCTAAGGAACGTAGGGGTCTAACATGGCTGAAGTCAAAATGTTAGCTGTGCTGTACTAATTCATTTGCACAGCCGGGAATCAGTATAAGCAGCCTCTGCTCAGGAAAAAAAAAAGGTGGATGGTAGAAAGAGGGTGCACTGAGTGAGGGAGGACAGGTCAGAGCGCAGCAAGCTGGCAGACTTGTCTGAGGATTGGCCCTGGGATCACCTGCAGCATTACCAGGCAGCTTTCAGTGAATTAGCAGTTGCTAACCCACTTCCTATCTGCATAGCATCTGGTTTAAGCCAGAGCTGATTTCTTTTATAACATTTTTAAAGGTTAGGAAAACCACTGCATAAGTACAAGCTGCACTTTTCCAGTTTGCAGCATTAAAAAGCTTCCAAGTACTCAGGTAGTATTTACTGTTGGAGGTGCTGCTATAACCCACTTCAGTAGGACATCGTCTACCATATGGCTACAGCTGTGTGGCACCTGGGTCATAAAAAGAGGGGAGCTCGGGAACAGACAATTATTTTCCAACATTACTTGTGGTGTTGCTGATTTATGGTGGGCTGGAATCAGTAGCGTGAAATGAGGGTTGTTACAGAACTGTTTTTTATGATCAGGTGGCAGTATGTGTGCTTCTGCTGAGTGATGACATTCACAGGACTAGGACATCTGAGAAATAGAAAACTCTGGTTTCGACCCCCTGTCAAGGAGTTTTTGTTAGGAGATATGAAAACATGCAATTTGTGTCTTCCTGGTAGTTCCTGTGCCCTGGGAAAACTGAAGCTGGTCTTTGTAGCTTAAATCAATTAGGAGAAGGATGTAGGGTGCCTTTTTTGTTTTAGGCACATATTTTTCATTGTTGCATTCCAGATAAAATGCTGTTCTGTCAGGGATTCTAATCACCTTTCAGCCATTTATGTAAAATGCATGTCTCTGAAAGAGGTAATGAATGCGATATCCCTGAGGCTTGAAGACTGCCGGGATGTGAAGTGCAACTGTAACGAAGTGAGATGTAGGCATTATTCTCAGGCATCAGGCCTCCCGCCACCACTGATTCGGCTGCCACATCATGCATCTCTGCGATGTGGGAGACAAGGTACAGAATGTGCAAAGTCAAAATAAATTCACTGTACAACGCTTTACAATAAGGTCACCTCTGATGTAAGGCTAGTATTTAATGGCCACCAGCTTCATTGTAAATCTGTTTTCATGAGTGTCTGCTCCGCTTAAATTGTGAGTCTTGGGAGAGGTGAAAAGATTGATTTAAAACAGATCTGTGAGGTGGGGAAGAGAAGGGAGCAAATGTGTCATGTCAAATCATGACATTTCAGGTGATCTACACATCACTGCTCATCTTTTGGACCTCAGACCTTGCTCTAAATAGCTATTTAAGAACTTGGAATTGACAGCCAGAGCAGGAGCCAAGACCCGCTGTAGGCTGGGCAGCATCTCCCCTTCCCAGGTGAACTGGCTCCAAAGGAGAGACAATATGCTGCAAGGAAACGTGTCCGCTCCCTCACTACGTCCAGCTGCATATGGACCCAGGCTGATACTGTTCCTTGCTAGGGAATGCATAAGATGGGGAGTTGAAGCTGCACTTGTTCTTAGCCAAAAGATCACAACAAGAAGTATTAACTTAAATTTTCAGTCATCAATTTCATTCCCTGCCTGTGCTGGAGAACATACTGGTTAATATGGAGAGGTTAGTTAGGAAGAGAAGCAAAGCGTTTGCCACCTTTATTTCTATTTGTAGAAATGGAGTTGAGCAGTTAACCAATGTGCATTGCTTAGAAAATATGTACCGTATTATGTTTACCTAAAGTAGAATAACTGAAATACACTTCTTAACTGTTGAATAAAATGTAACACGAGATAAGGGAATACAGGTACATTACAGGCACAATGCATTCTGAACATGCTCCTCTCATCTAAAGAATCCAACACTTAAATATGTCAATATTATATTATTAGTCTGCTTCTGTGTTTGCTGTTCTGAAAGAGATGGAAGTGAGCATGACTTAAATAATTTCCAAAGAATTAAATAGAAAATCTACGTAATTATTGAAGCAATACAAAAAAGGAAAATCATAATGGCTTCCAAATTAGAGTGCATCTAACAGCCCCCATTTCTTAGCTCTCTGAGTCTTGTAAAATTTTGTGTTAGTCTGCTATTTTGAGAAACATTAGCTCTTGTCTCTCCCTTTTACAGTCTGCTAAAAAGGCTGTATATCTTCTAACCTTGCAGATGACAAAATGCACTCCTTCACCATAGTCCACACAGTGCTAGATCATTTCAGCCTTTTTGAGTAAATGACACGCAACTCTATAACTGCATGATTAGGCCCATAGATTACCAGATTACATCTATAAATCTTCACCGTAGCTACCACTCACTTGGCAGAAATAGTGAAGTTTCATCATTTGTTCTCATGTAGAAAACATGCTGTGAAATGCAACCTCAAAGGTCACTGGGATGGCATTTCCTTTTGTGGCCCTTAATAAACTTGCAGCTAATGCAGCAATTACTAAGCCCAATTACCTCTATGTTGGCTTCAGAGAATTTCTTTTCCAAAGTCTGGATAGTTAGATTCCACTCCCTTCAGTTAAAAAGTGAGGTAGATTTAGCTATTCGTACAATTGTTAGACACTTCTGAAACAGGCTATTTGTGCAATAAGGGCCTGTCTGAATGAGGAAGTTGTGCCAACAGAACTTGAATGGGTTATTTAAGTACTACTAAAAAGGTGTGTGCAAAAGAGGTGCATGGGCACTCTTATTTCAGTGCTAGTTTTATTTAAAATAACCTGTTCCTATTCCACCTCAGCTAAATCCAAATAAACTGAAATGGAAAACATTGTCCAGCTTTTTATATACATCTATTTCCCAGTAGTTTTGCATATATATACATATATAAAAATACAAGTTACTATATCTGATGCAGTTCCTTAGCTTGTGAGATGTAGTCACATACTTAACATTTATTTAAACACAGAGTTTGGAGATATTGTACAAACTAACACATTTCCTTTGTTAGCTAACAAAGGGGTTTGACAAACTACATAGCTTTCGTTATAACCACATTTATATTATAGCCGCTAAGTGCTAACTTGTGAGTTGCACCATTTAGAAAAGGAACTGGTATAATCTACTTATTTGGCAAGAGTCCAGCACTGATACATGCTCTTCAAATCACAACATGTTTGACTGAAATGAAGCCAATGGAATAATTCTTTACAAAGGAGAAGAGTTAAACTGTAATGTTAGAAGTGGCTGTATCGTTATTATGAGTTCCAGCTCTTTGTTCAGTTACAAAGGAAGACAGCTACATTTTGATACCAAGTATATGGGTGTTATTATCTCTTTTCCCCGCTCTCCATTTTGCTTTCCTTGGAGGGAATAATTGCTAGGGCTGCTTTCAGGAGTTTGAAATATAGGTACGTGACATGCACCTGCCAGGAGTTCAGCAGAGTAGAATGGCATTTAACAGTGGTCCCTATTTGTCTCACCCCTCAAAAGTTTTGCTTCCGTAAGGGTAGGATTTTGTCTGGTTTGTTTTATCTTTGACAGGTCAGTTTCCTGTTTATTTTATTTATACTTAATTGGCATTTAAAATGATGCCTGCTGATTTTAGATGTATTTCAGCTCTCGGCAAAATTACTCTAGGGAATTCCTCTTTTTGTGAAGTAGCCAAAAGGAAATTCCTAATTTGTGGATAGCCCAAAGTTCCATCTTGTTTCTGTTTGTACACTCAAGTGCAGCTATTACCATGGAGAACAACAAGTGTGACCTTGGATCTTATTTAGCATTGTCTTTAGGTTTCCAATTGCTGGAAGAGACATACAGGTATCCCCTTTCTGTACAAGGGAACTTTCACCACCTACGTCCAAAATATCTTAAATGTAGTGACCCTTGAGGCATACTACCAAAATATTTGCTTGGGAAGAGTGCTGGAAAGTATTGAGTGTAGGCTAGCCAGTGCGGTAGGACAAGAGATGATGTTTTTGAAGATGTCTGGCTGTGTCACTGGTTGAAAGGTTTTCTTATTGCCGCTCAGATGTTAGCTGTATTTCTGGCTTTGTGTTAGGGTGTCTGTGGCTTTGGATCAGCATCTGCTTTCTCATTTAAAATGATGTAAGTAAAATCACATAAACATAAAGAAAAGCTTAAGAGGAGCTAATAAAATTGTTAGATTAATAAAACGTATAAACCTGAGAGGAAGTGTGTTATTCAAAGTCAACTGACTGTGCATAAGAAGAACTACCAGCTTTAAGAAGGGAGGTAATGGATTATATGTGAGAGGAAACTTCTTGATGAGATGAGTGAAAACTGCTTTGGTAGATTAAGCTCTGTCAATCAAAATGTTCCAAGAAGAGATAAGACTGTGATAATCTGTAATAGGGTTGGAATAATACTCTTGCTGGCCTATGATTCAGCCCTAATTCTAATGATTGTCTGATATGTCCCACAATCTTACAATTAATCCGTCATTGTCACAAGTATCAGGAATATAACATACTCCTAAAATAAGCAAATTAAACTTCTAAGACAAACTAATCTTCTCACAGCAGGTAATTTCAGGAAGATAATTCATGCACACAGCATGTTTTACTACTGGTGATCAGTACTGCTACTACACATCATCTAAACATAGTAACAAATACAATAAAATAGCTTTTTCTGATCTCTGTAATATTTGCGGTCCATCTCTGGATTTCCATCCATTTCAACATTAGTACGGAAGGATACACATAAGCTTAGCCAAGTTTTCACGTTCCTGATTCACAATACAGAAAACTATTCAATTATTGTGTTTCATACATTGAAAACTCCATCAGTCTTGCCAAAAGAAGTGGAAATGGAAATAGCCATTTTTTGTGCATGGTATTTAAGAGAGTTGTACATTGGTGCCCTCTACACACGCTCTAGAGAACTGCATTACTTTGGTTTGTCTGGTTTAAAATAAACTTCAAAATGGTATGTGATAGATTTAAATAATTAAACAGTATTTCAGGAGCTTAATGAAACGAATGAACCATTGCAGTGACAGAGAGTTATAGTTTATTAGATTTTAAAATAGCAGAAAATGCTATTTTCCCTGAGTAGAAGTGTCATTGATTCAGTATTATCACCAACAATTTACAACTTTTTCTACAAAATGCCCTGTTTTCCCTAAAAAGAAGTGTCCTCCTTTCTAATAATATCTTATACCTGTTAATTAAAGTTATTTTATTTAGAAATCCACAAATTCAGGAATCTACTTTTTTAATAAAAATAGGTAAACCATATTTTTTAAGCTTTAGACCTGCACAGGGAGCACGAGCACAGTGCAGAGGTCCTGCCTTGGATAGCAAACCCTTCAGAGGAGAAACTGCCATTTGCTGTCTGGCTGTAGGACACCAGTGAAGTAAAGAGGATGCGAGAGGATGAGGGTGAGACTGTAACCGTTTGGGAGGGCAGAAGATTAGAAAGTAGAAATAAGAAGTGACTTACAGTTTAACCAATGTGCATGGACTTGACTTTAAACCACCTTGCAGTCAGCAGTGGCTGTGACTTCTGGTGAGAACTCAGGGGATGAGGACCTAGCAATAACAAACACAGTGTGTCAGATATTAAAACAAAAAAATGCATGTTTTTAACAAGACCCAATGGCCAACAGGAGATGAATCAAATGATCAGTCAAACCATGTTAAAAAAAGAACTCCAACTATCCATTTTACCAGCAAGTCCCTTCTATGCTCCATATGCTTCATGCTATAGAACAGACCCAAATACATTGTCTAGCCTTCTCATCATCTTGTATGACAGCAGGATTACACTACACATAATGGTAAGAGGCACTCACTACTGTATTCTGACACCTTTTAAAGTGATGTTTGTTGCTGGAAAACTGTGCAGAGGCGTAAGTGTTATATGAGGAGCCTAAATGGAGCCCCACTGTTTCTTTGTGTGCTCTCCCAGCTAACTGCACTGCTGATAGACAGCACTATTAAGCAGTCATTAGCACCATGTCTGAAAGCTTGGCTTCTGCTGATAATAACAGGCTATTCAATATTTTGAGCCTTTGTAAGAAAGAGGGCACCTAAATGAGAATAATGAGGTCATTCTATGACATGCCTGAGGATATGAAACCATGGGTAACTTTTTAGCCCCTTTTATATGTGAACACATTACATTCAACTGTGACAGATTATTTCTAGCCTTCAAAAAAAAAAAGCTTCTTCCATTAAATCACACCATACAACATCAGCACCAAGTGGTAATCAAAACACTGCTGTCACTGTAAAGCACAACCTTCAAAATAATTCTGTGTAACCCAATCAAAAAGAATATATGTGGACAGATACATGAAGTAGAGCAAGGGGTTGAGATAGTGTCAGAAAAACAGCAATTTTTAACAGTTAGCAAAGTTTAAAAGGATTTTCTGATAAAAAGATTGCTTCCAATTCTGCATAATGTTTTCTTTTGCCAAATGAGCGGACTATTTTGGCTTTGAAAATGTGAACAAACTAAAATTTTAATTTTAGACCTGCTTCTTGCTTAGAGCAGTTGCTCTTTTTCTTAAAACTAGCTCATTTTCCTTTGCAAATGAGCCCAACATTTTACAGAAGGTTTTGCACCATGGGGCTATTTCAAGATTCTTCATGCAGTCGAGCAGCCTGGGTTTTGAGTGGGGTTATGCTGTGTATCCACTTCGTATCACAGTCTCTTAGGTAGCACGTTGTTCCACTTCCTAGCTGTATTAGCCCACGAGCAAATGCTACAACCTACATAGGTCTATGGATTAACATGGTTTAGTTTGTTGCTCAGCTTAGCGGTTTAACGCTCTCAAACTTTACAATCGCAGTAGGAAAAGTCTCCCTTTTTTCTGGTTGTTCTCCAAGGTTGCTTCCTATGTTTCTGCCTACAGAAGTGGTGCTCGAGGAATTTTCCTGGGTGTTCAAGAGTGTCATGCAACTTTCAGGCTGTGCTACTGAACAAAAGAAGCATGCTGGCTCTTAACTCTTTTTCTTCTTTTGGGAAAGCTTGGTGACCTTTGCTAGACAAGTTGTTTGTGTGTGTGTGCCTAGTTTAGCTTCATTCTTATTGTATTTTCATTTTGTATTGTTTTTAGTGGTGTCATATGTGTGTAGTTAAGGGAGATCTGCATAATACAACTTACTTCTTTATATTTAGCTTCAGCTTCTGTATGTTTGTTTAATGGTAGAGCCTAAATGCACAAGCACAGCTGCTAAGAATTCAGTGCTGAGCTTTGTGAGCTCCCTCCTGCCCTGGGCACCCACAGCAGGTGCAGCTGGTTGAATATCAGGGAGTGTGAGATGTGCTCAAGACGTTGCCTGCACTGGGGAGGACCTTTCCCTTAACTGGCTCCTGCAGCATCACCTTCACGCACCTTGAGCCTGGAAAGAGCGGAAGGCTACAGTGTCCTTTCCTTGGGAACCACTGAAAACTTATCCTTCATAAAGGCTTAAAGGAAAAGAGAGTGGTTGTGGGAGCAAGGGCAGGTAAAAGCACCTTGCTTTCAGAGAGCTCCACTTACTGGCAGGTAGTTTCTCTTTGTACCATACATGAGTTACCCTCGAGGGAAACAGACTTGAAAGTTTGCTTCTGTTCCAGTTTCTTTCCTTTTAATTTCCATTTTCTTGGTCTTACTGTTTTTTTACAAGGGATTAACTCAGCGGTTCCATTTAGACTAGAAAGAAAGGTTTAATTCAAATTATTGAGGGACTATACAGGCTGAGTGTATTAAACTTTTTTACTTCATCTAGACCTCAAGCTTATTAAAGTTTTGGGTTTTTTTAAATTAAAAAAGATAATGAGTGATTGCCCTTTTTCAGTGGATACTTTTAAGATTAAGCCTCTCCAATATTATAATTGGAGTAATACGCACATGCCCTACCTGAAAGGCAATTACAAATACAGAGAATAGCATGTAGTGTTTGTTTTATAATCTTAATGTTTCATTAGATGTTTGCTGGTTATGAATTATCTATCAGCTCAAACATAACAGTAAATTCTGATTACCACTATTCTTAAATCACTAACAATCCACCCTGAATTTGAACAAAACACTATCCTGGCAGAATGGGAAGGTAGGAAAAGGGACTGCTTCGTGGTATCTTTTTGGTACATAAAATAAAGCCTTTAAAAATAGACTATAGATTTTAAATCCAGTGGTTATTCATTAGCAGAAAGGCTAGAAAAGAAGAAATGGTTTCTCAGCATTCTCTCAAACAAGGGGTATACACAATGGCTGGGATGGCACAGCCCTTCGCATCAGCCTAGCTCAGCCCCTCTTGACTTCCACGGTGGGCAGAAACAGGCTCTGAGAACTGTACCTAGAGTATTTTAATGCATCTTTACCATAGTCATGACTTATACCTTGGGCAGTCTTATTTTCAAAGCTGGAAAAGTAGTTCTGCTGTTCATTAAACTAATTGCATAAGCCATGATATTTAAATATAATGTGTATTCATTAAAGACTGTAAAATCTGTGAAGTTCTATTAAAAGCTAACAGATAACACAGTGTAATTACAGGAGGCAAGTCTGGCTTTCCAACATCAAGAGGTGGCTTAAACTTTGTTTGTATTTGAGACATATTTCTTCATTATACACTGGATTAATCTGCTAGTCTATTTGGCTAGAAGGAGTAAAAGACGACTCACTGGGAGAGATTTCCTGCTACTTTAACTCTGTGCCTTTACATACTGAACCTTTAGATTTCTACAACATGTCCTGTTGTATTTATCGTGTGGTTTTAGAGCCCAAGCTGTCAAAACTAGGTAATACAGGAACTTTAGGTCTTAATATTTTTAGGTCTCAACCTTAGGTCAAAAATTTTTCTAATCCGTAAGTTTACAGAGAGAATTCAAAAAAACATACTGAAAGACTCCAATGCTAAAAGCTAAATAAAAAGAAGACAGATTGTATTGTTTTTCATCTCACAATCTTTGGGTCAAATGCAGAATTTTTTAAACAATTTGAGTTTGTAATAATGAGAATAATGAGAAAGTGCTTACATTATTAGAACCCAATCAGCAGAATCTGAAAAACTACATTTAAACTCTTTCATTGAAAGTTTTTTTTTGGCAGAACAAAGTAATTGTTTGTCTCAAGTACAAAAATGCTATTGAGAAGAAAATCAAGCTGGTTTGGAATCTGCAAACGTAGGAATTCTTCTCTGGATTCCATTGTATCTGAATCATCTGACTTTTTAAATGGCTACATAATTTGGATTACAACCCTTCTGAAGTTATGTAATGGGCAAGAGTTCTCATGAAAAAAATCCCAATGCCAACTTGCTACCATGTTATGACACTGCTGTCCATAAGAGGTAATTATGAAAAGTAAGATAATCTGCCAATCATAAGGGATTTTTGTTAAGCTATGACTTTTCCCATTGATTTTAATATAACATATATTTGCCTTCCTAAAAGAAGGATTTTTTTTCAAAGGAATTAAGTGTTCGATAATAATTGATGTATTTTTTTTCTCCTCTCTAGTGTTCATAATGGCTTCTGGGCTTTTGGTTTACCCTTTTGGTTTCAACTCTGCTACTGTGAAGAGATTCTGTGAGAACTCAGACATCTACTATGCAGGAGACTGCCAGATTGGATGGGGGTATATGCTGGCAATTGTTGGGGTCATGTTGTCTGTCTTTTTACCATTCTTTGCAAAATATGCACCAAAAGAGCACATATCTCCAACTCCAATACCTACTATTTTATAGTATTTTATTACTGTTTAAGAACAGAACATTCCTGTCTACAGGCAATGGGCAGAAATTATTATAGCACTTCCATTTAGCTGTATTGCTAAGGAGAGAAAAAAGGAGATGGGGAAGAGAAGGTCAGATTCACAAAGACCGAAAGTGCATTGATAGTCTTCCATAAGTATGAGCAGCGAACACTCTGGAATTGAAATAGGATTAATCAGCAGCCTTTATACTGCTCTAAACATATAGTGGCATAATGCCTTAGACAAAAAAAATCTGTTTATCCTCAAAGCATCTGTCTACCTCCCAGTTTCTTTTGTGTCTCAAATTCATAAGTCTTTTAAAAGCTTCAATTCACTTTTTATATATTATTAGATGTCGAAACTTTTATGAACCCAATAATTTTAAAATCAATAATGATATTTTGTTACAATTATTTTGATTAGTGAAAAAGCGCCTACTAGTAGCCGTGGCCTAAAATTAAGCTTGATATCTAAAAAGAATTGTATACAAGAAAAAAGTTTCTTTTTAATCTATATGTATTCGTAGTACCTGCATATTGTAAGTTGTCGGCACACTTTTTAATACTGATCTAATCTTCAAGATTTACAGTCATCTTCATGAAGACTTGCATAAAATTTAGATGACTCTTTTCAGAGAGAGAGAGAGAGAGATCCAACTAATTCCAAAGGCTTCATGATGATTTAATAGTTTAACAACAGGAAAAAAATGCTAAGAATTTGTTTTCGGTATTTCTTAAATTATCATTTTAGGTGGATTTTTACAAAATTATTTGAACTATTACAACTTTAGATTTTGGGCTTTTTTGTTGTTTTTTTAAGGCCGAAAAGAAAAATCTCTGTTTACAAAAATGTATGTGCCCAATGGCCCTTGTATGTAGTGATAATACAAGCCAGAACGAACCAGATTCTAGTATTTCCATTCCTATTAAGAGCCCATTATTGTAAAAAAAAAAAAAAAAAAAAAAAGGGAAGTGAAATGCTTCTGGACACGACTAATAAGAATAATCTGATGCCGTGTCAGAACTAGCAAATGGCCATATTTCATGGGTTTGTACGTGAAATTTGTGAAGTCCGATTTCCACAATAGCACTGAATTCATTACTATCAAGCATTGAAATAAGTGCACTTGATTGCCTTAAGCAAAAGAAACATTGGGTTCTAATCTCACCCCACTGTTATTTTTTCATTTAAAATTAAAATTGAATTTCTAATTCTATTCTCATCTTTTATTTTCTATTATTTATTAAAAAAGAAAATCACATAGATTATATTTAATTCAGAGCTGTACTTCTTAGCTTTGTATTTTGGCACAAACCAAGTGATCAAATTTATTATTCTTCACTTAGCTGAGTCAAACTGATTCCTGAATTTCTTTTTTTTTTTTTTTTTTATTAATGGAAAGTGTACATGAAAGGACAAGACAGAGACATGTTGAGGATGTATAAGAAAATGCAAACAGATAGAACAATCACTGTGTTATTTTAATAAATGTCAAAGACTTCTGCAGTCTTGTTTACATTCCTCACCCTTCTAAACTTCAATGGAACATTGCATTGTTTTCCAAAATAATTGTCTGTTGTTACATTTTCATGCATTCTAAAAGCAAAATTCTGCACATAAACTTAGCAAGTTCCATTACTAATCTTTGAAAATACAGATTTCAATGTAGAATTAAGTACACTGAGAGAGTGAGCCCGTGCTACGCGTTTTTGCTCACAGTGACTAAAGAATTAAATCTTCCAAATATTTAACAAAATAGGTTGAAGGAATGCCTCTAAAGTAAGAAGAATACATTTCAGTCACTTCTGTATAGTAATGTCTTACACTTTTTTTAATGAATGGCTGAAGTTGATAATTTTCATATAAGAGTCAGAAAAGTGAGGAATAACAAACAACATGTAAAAAGAAAATCATCACCGCTAAGTAGAGAGACAGAGATGCAGGCTTTTCTTTCCTAACCAACCTGTGCCTTTACACTAGAACCATTATACAAGACAGGATCAATATGGTTAAATAAAAAACCAAAACAAGCAACAACTGAAAAATGTTGAGTAACGTGTATAAACTGTATTACGTAGGGTTTTTTTCTGTTTTGTGTAATGTTTACGACTGTTCACTTAATGTTTCACTAGAAAAAGTGATTTGTTAGTGTAAAGTAGAAAACTTTTTTTGCGAAGATCTAAACACTTACTGAAAGTAAAATTATTTTAGATTTTTATTAACAGCCATAACATACCTAGTAGACACAAATGACCTATTCCTGTCATTACTTATTAACGTAACTTTCACATGTGCAGAACTGGAACCATCAATCATTCAACTCAAATCAGCAGGACTACAACATTTGTGTGATGTTGATTACACGCACAGATGCTTGCAGGTCTGGTCCTGTAGTTCAAGCTTCCTTTGTAGTTTTAACTTACTATTACAATGGAGTCTTACAATTTACAACACCACTGTACCAAATCCTTTACTTATTAAAACTCAGCTTCTGTTGTGAATATCGTCAAGCTCTACATCCTGTAATATTCTGCACCTTTTATGAGTTAAGCTAATGCTTCCATTTGGAACTTTCTTTAATATTTTATAATATATAAAGAAAATCAAATATATGTATATGACCTCTACAACTGGATAGACAAAACTCTCCTTGAAACACCCACGCTCAGAACCAGCTTAGCACAGAAGGTAGAGATGATAATGCAAGTGATTCTTTCAACAGTTAGTAAAGCATATACTTTAGATTCTCAACTGGAACATTAAGGGGGGGGGTGTCGCTAACAATACATTTGCTAACACTGACAGATCACTTTTTTAAATAAAGACTGTCTGCGCGTTAAACTGTGTAAAAGCGTTTTCCTGTTACAAGTCAAACAATTTACTGGACCAGGTTCAAGTTTTATTCTAAATATATAATTTTTTAAGTGTAACTAAAAGCTGTATTTTCCATTAATGTGTTTCTGCATTGACTAGCTGGCTCCTTTTTAGAATATTAACTGTTTTCTGTATTTGACTTGTTGGATACAATATTTCAATTATTTTAAATGTGAAATTTCCAATTGCCAACACTGTATAATAAAATTTAAAAAAAAAAAAAAACAACAACACACTGTTCACTATTTTCTTGATAACGCTTTTGTTTTACAATTCCCAACAGATCTGGTACAAAACTTTTGAAGTAGGGGAACTAGCTAAGAGGAAAAGGAAATAAAACCAAGGAATAATCTATGAAAGTTAATGTTTGAAGGCAAAGACACATAAATATGTACATGGTCCATCCCTCATGAAAGATGTTTCTATGGCAAAGGCCAGGAAGTTCTGTGTTCAAATAATTATTTCCCTCCAACTTCCTCTGTGTACTTCACCAATCTTCCTACAGCTTCAGGGTCTGTTGCTATTTTATACAGGTGTTATACTGATTATTTATTTTTTTAAAAAACATGAATCAGATAACATATCAATGGGAACCATACAAATACCCAATATATACAGCTGCATCCTGTGAAATCTTTCTGTAGTATCTATTATGTTCATTTCTAGAAAAGCTTTTACATGTGTTCTTGTAACCCAGCAAAGGAAAGGCAACCTGTTAGTTGGAATTGAAGTGGAATAAAGACTACCTCCTTATTTTCTACCAAAGAGCAGTTTTAATACAATATGCAGAGCCAAAGAGAACTTCGTTGACCTTTGTTCACTATTAAACTTTGACCAAATACTCCTCAAAAGAAGTATAGTCAACATTTTGAAATAGGTATTGAAGGAATTTCTAGAAATTGAAGATAATGAAAAGCAATGGCAATCTGAATTAGTATTGATGATCTTTTTCTAAGACACTTGCACTACTGCATACTTAAACATTTTAATTCAGAATTTCTCCAGTAAAATCTAATCTACTATGTAACAAAATCCTGTTATTGCATATTTAACTGGCAAAGATAAGCTACGAAAAGTAATAGTGGAAACAAAACATTGTTACTAACATTTGTTGGATAACATAGCATACTGATATTTTCAATTAATTAATCAGATCTTCAGTCTTAGTTTTGGTAAATGCTTTAGGATGTCCAGCTTGTATGCGTAATGATTAGTGAAAATCGGTTTTGGACAACCATTTTGACTTTTAAATTTCATTCATTGTTTTTACATATGCTGTCATCTCAACATCTGCAATTTTAACAAATTCTTGGAAAGCGTTTTGTTCTGGAGTAGTTGCTGGTCTTACAGAGAAGCACTTGAAAATGTTCCTTTTTGCGTCATAGTTTCCCATGCACCTGTGCACTCGACCTCTAATTAGTCTTGGAAGCTCCCGGTCCTTCATCAAAAGCATAATAAATAAATAAAAAATTATACACCTTTCTAACATAAAAGCTTTCAAAATGCCCAGTTGTTAGATATTAGTGGATTTCTGAAGACCACCTCAAACACAGAAGGAATTTATATCAGCTTTTTTGCTATTATCAACTGCTTAGAAGCTGACCTGAAAGTCCCACCTTTTTTGCTGAAACAGAAGTCTGAGGATGCCTAAATAGCGACTGGATTATTGCTCTAGACCAGTTTGGGAACAATATGGTATAAGCATCCAGCTTTCCTTTTACGGTAATTTTCTGTTTTATCAGAACAACATATTATTAGCTTCATAAAAGGGATTATAGCTAGTGGTGTCTGTGTTATGCATGGACACAGGAATACTTACAATTTCGTAAAATACGCAAGGCAGACTCTCCTTTCCATCTCTCAGAAGAAAATTCTTTGCCCCATATGCTCCAGGTGTGACTGCAGAATCAAGTGTGCCTATACCATTTAGCAAAAATAAATTGTGATGTAAACATCAGAGCAGTACTAAGTATGATATCCAAACATACCATGACAACATTTCCTACACAAAAGCACTAAGATATATCGAATCAGCATCAGCTTTCTGTAAGAACTTGTGCTGGAAGTTCCAACACAATTATGGGCTTTACATAGTCTTTGAATAGTACAATTGTATATGATGTCTCTAAACTGAGTGACCAAATGTGGTTTTCATAACCATCACTGTAAACAGGTTATGCCCTTGTTAAGCAGAGCACAACACAATTCTCTAAGTTTTACTGATCTTCATATGCAAATCAACTTTAAATATTTGCAACCTTTTCAAAATAATAGTTTTCTGAGATGCCATTACATTGTATATTCTTATTCACCCTGATTTAAAGTTTAGTCATTTCAGTCTTTTGTCACGTTCACTTCTCAGTTAATGTCAATTAAAACACAAAGTGAAACACACTGAAAGTCATCTATGTTTAGAAGTACTCCAGACTTGAATTTATTCCTAGATTAATTGTATTAAAAATGACTGTAAAACTGTACCTCTCTACAGAAGGCTCCTATTAAATAGGAAAATGTATTGTAACACATTCTAAAAACAAGGAAAGAAAAGAAACAGGATAGAAAGAGCTTAAATGTTGGAGGATGACTGTATTATTAATTCTGTACCTATTTTAGTCACCTGTGATAGCTGAATGGATCGCCCAGTAGGATAATTAGATGGTGCTCATGCCAGCATTTTGTTGTTTTAAGTATTTCAGCTATTGTTACAGTCAATAACTGTTTCAGCTGTTTACAGTTAATAACATTTTCTCTTGGCTGTTGTCCTACCATTATTATCAGTTATAGCACAATCTACCATGCTTACCTAAAACTTCAAATAATAGGGCAGTTTTATAAGCATATTGACTCCAGTGCCTCATACTTTCAATGACAGCAGATATGATTCGCAAAGAATTCTTTTTTTCTTTAATTTTGAATTGAGATGATGAAACTTCCTTTCAGAGGAAGATGAAAACTCAAGTTAGAGATACACACTCACACAATTTTAAAAGGCACATAGACATTTATGTATTATGTTAAATATCCAATATTTACATTAAAATTAGAGTATTTGTTCAGACTATACAAACAACTCGCTGCCAATTTATATGATCATGCTGAGGACTGTAGGTTATTGTAGTATGAAAATCTCATTTCTAAATTTTCAGAAACTTAAGGGTTTACTAAGGCAGCTAAGACTGATGAAAGCTTCATCTTTCCACAATTTTCTTTTTCTTTACTGTTTTCTTCCTTGTATCTTCCTATTAACTCTCTCCATAAGTTTACCTGACTTTTGTCTTCTGGAACACAATCATATTGTTTTTCATTCATTTTATTTTGCTGAATATTGTGGTTAAACCTGTATGCCAGACTATGATCCTGCAGACTTTTTGAAAGAGTAAAAAAAAATAGATGTATATGTTTGGCTGGTTTCTGTTTTTTTGATATGCTGAGATGAATTACGGATATCAGGGGGTTTTTGCTGCTGGACGGTTTTCAAACTATTTGAAAGGCTCTCAAACTTCCGAATAATTCCACTATCAGATCTTGACTCTGTTGTGTTACTTAAAGGAGTATACTCATTTCTGTTCCAAACATTAGTACTGGGAATCTTCTCTTCCATCCTGCAGTACAACACAAGACATAGTTCAGTATTACAATATCTATTCTGAATACTCAGATATGTAATTAAAGTATATAAAAACAATTTATGTGTTGTTGTTCTAGCTTTAAAAACATCTGTTAAATATTCAGATTCAAAGCACTTGAGTATACACTTAAATTCATCCAGATACAGGGCAGTGATCACACCTGTGCTTAAATCCAGCTGAATTCAATAGGCCTTAAAAGCTTGCTTAATTGTTGTCCTGCCCTGTTTAAGGGATCCTTCATGACCTAAGATTCACATCTTTTCCATAACTCTAAAATAAAATAAGCAAAGTTTCTTCTGACAGTGATATTTCCAAATTCTTCTACCACCATCACAGAAGAGATCATTTTACAACAACCTCTGGTGCTGACCCTATTATTTCTAACGCCCTTCATTTTATAAAGGTGGCTCAGCAATTCCTTCCACCTCCATCCCATTTTGCCTTTGAAGGCACTTGTCTGAAACATTCACTCTCTTTTTGCCATTGGAAAGGAATAGGAGGAAGGAAAGAGAGAAAAAGGACAACATTGCTGGAAGTTTTCCTGCCAGCTCTAGGCATTTGAATCTGTAAGCTTTTCCTTGGTTTATAAAAGCACAGAGTTCACAATTATATTCAGTTTTGATTAAATGTTTCAATATACAATTGCCCTAATGTACACTGACAGAAACTTATTTGAGTTAATTGATAAATTTGGTTTGAAAGTGGGCAAAACTTCAAGTAAAGGGTAATCTCA
This sequence comes from Fulmarus glacialis, assembly GCF_000690835.1. Taxonomy (NCBI): domain Eukaryota; kingdom Metazoa; phylum Chordata; class Aves; order Procellariiformes; family Procellariidae; genus Fulmarus; species Fulmarus glacialis. Next base: position 69,112 of record NW_009222535.1, read on the forward strand.
AAAAATTACATCTAAGACCAGCAAAATTCAATCAACTTTTATGGTAAGACTGAATTTTAGGCCTGATAATAAGGCTAGATATTAGGTCTAATTAATAGGCCTCATTAGGCACACTGGAAAGATACTTCATTTCAGTGGGTTTTGGCTCATAAGCACAATGGAATTATGATCAGCGATGATCTGAGGATTAAAAGGTTCTCTCTGAATGCTACAAGAATACGGAAAATTTAAGATATATTTTCACATGAGAACAAATTTGGTAAGGAAGGACAATAAAAATTAAAGACTTCACCAACCTGCAGGCATACAAGTTTTTTCCAGCATTTGCTAAATTAGACTTCGATGCATTTGGTGGTTTCGTAAGGGAAGGAGCCATCTGATGTTCTGTTCGGCTTTCAAAGATAAGTTTAAAGTATCAGTGACATAGTAGCAGGTTTGTTGTAAGACAGACACATGGATCGTAGTTTGTGAAACAATTAGTACCCAAATAAAAATCAATAAGCAACAAATAATCTGTGTTTACATACCTATTGTCTGCTGCTTTCTGTAGTTCAGCTACTTCTGGGTTTGCAGTTCCCCAGCCTAATTCTCAAAAGACAAAGGATTAAATATGGATACAAACTGAAAAGATTGAAAGGCAATAGGTCTGCTTAGGGCTCCTACTCTTTATCTGCTTCATGTTCCACAAATAGTCTCACACAGGAAGGAGAAGGAAAAAAAGGGAATGTGGTCCTTTGATATCCGTAATTATAAAGCAACTTCTAACAAGTAGTTTGCTTCTCTAGACAATGGTTAAGTTACAAACATTAGACTTATTAGCACAGAGACTTTTACTTTAATATAAGTAAACTTTTTCACTTTATTATAAGTAAAAGATAAAGAAAGTACTAAAGGCAGAACGCTGAAAAAAAAAGCAGAATTTGAAGAACAGAAGTTCTCTTCTGAATTACAAAAAAGACATCTTGTGTTTCTTCTTGTAACACAGGACTTGAATGTTGATTGAAATCAACTGAAAACAAAAGCTCAGAGTTTCAAGAGAGTCTATTTAAATGCCAGTGCTACTTCATTCTCTAACACACAAAGAGTCAAACTCCCTCTAGGCACAAAGTATAAAAAGCTCAATTGTATAGAGGAGAAAGAAATTTCCTGGAGGACATTTTTTACATACTGAACTTTTCAGAAATAAACATAAAGGACTTACGTTCCTGATAAAGACAATGTCTAATTTAATAAAATACAATCATAAAGTTAAGGTTTATTTGGATTTATAGCCATTAAAAAAAAAAATATATATCTTATTTACCAAATGATGTGGGAGAAAAGTCGTAAGTAAGAGTCCCAGAACTGGTACCTGGCTCATTTTTAAGTGGATTTGAAGTAAGGGGCTGTCTATTTCTTTTTTTCTGATTGAACAGAGGTACAGGCAGACAACCTAAAATTAAAATTCAAATAATAATACTACACCAATAGCAAAAGGATACACAATCTACACTTAAAATATGTAAATAAAATTACTTAATTATTTTATATCACCAGTAGGAATTACATTTCATAAACACATAACAGACCAGCTATTGCCTCACAGAATTTATATTCCCAGCCCTCCATCCTGCACATAATTCCGTGAATGGAACATTCCCCTTAGCGACCAGTCCCCTGACTCCATTCAAAATCTTGCCCTGTGCTGCAATAAAACAGATAATCCATGCAAGGCCACTCAGGAAATGGGGGATCTAGGACTGAATACTATATATCCTGTATGAATACTGCATGTGTGTGTGTGTATATTTATATATATAAGCATAATGAGGTATGAATGGTAAAGCACAAAAGAATGGATGGTACCTGCTGTGCTGCGAGTTGAAGCGTCAGCTAGACTCCTTTTCATTTCTGTGCTGTATCTTAATAAGCAACAATGTATTGATTACTCCAAATTTGCTGTATGGAGGTTAGATAAACAAAGTAAACTAATTCATGTTTTAAACACATCCAAATTTTATGTGATTTTATGGCAGTTTCTCTTAACTCTCTGTACACCCAGTGACATGTATCACTTCAGACACAAGCCTAAAATGTGCGAGCAGTTGTACTGAATTTACGGGTACACAAGTAACATGCAACTGCTCTTTGCAGATCAAGGGCCCAAACGATTACATTTTTGAAGTAAAAGTTGTATTCTCTACTTTTTTTTTTTTTTAAGTGCTGTAAAAATACTGAATTCACTTCTGAATTTAAAAGTGCATATACATTCAAAGACAAGGAGTATTTTTTAATTCCTGAAAATAGAATACTAATAGAAAATGCATACTTATACATTGCTGCAAAGTGTAATGGCAACGTACATGGCTTTGAATAAAAAACTGATTTAACTATTCTGTGAAAAATAGTGTCACGCTTCAAAAAATAAACTTCTTTTCTGTACTTTATGGTACAGACCTAAAATCTCCAGCCAATTTCCTCATATATAAAATGCTTCACAAGTCAAAACCCCACTATTATCAGCCAAATATTATGAACAGAAAAAGTACATATTAGCATATTAGGTGCAGGTAGTTTGCCATATTTGTTTTCTGATTAATCTACTTCTATAGTAAATGTCTATGTATTACTGGATACATCCAGGATACTACACAGACTGTTGTGTAGCATTAGTTGCTGTTCTGTCAAAGTTAGTTACTGGTGCATTTTGCCTTTAGTGGCATATGAATAATACTGCATACTTGTGTGTATAAACAATATAAGACATTACCTCTACATGTATTTTGATTTGGCAGTTAACCATATGCAGCTATTAGAGGTGTTGATAAGAATGAAGCACAAGTATCTACCACAGCTAGACTAAGATCAATTCACTCTTCATTTCTGTGAGATACATCAATTATGTGTGACAACATTAGAGCAGCTTCTAGTTCATTGCTGTTACACAATTTAAACTATGCTAGCACTATGAAGCCTAATGGCCACCAGTAAGTGACATACTTGTAAAATAAAACCCCATAAACTTGACATTTCAGTTTATGAAGCAGTTTTGGTATTGCATAGGATTTTAAACTGTAGCGTTTTGCTTTCTGCCCTCTCTTGAAGATACGCAATCAAAACCCAGAGCTAAAGCTGCAGAAAAAGGTAAGCTAAGGATGGAGAACAGGAGATACCAGGGTAAGCCTCCGCCGTTCTTCACAGAGTAGCAGTACCAGTCACAGGCTAAAGGCGTCTGAAGTCCTTGCTGGAGTCTGAAGGAAAGGGCTGAGGTGAAGCCCGCCAAAAATAACGGACCAAACGGCCACGCTCTCGCGCCTGAGTGAGTGAGAAAAGGGCGGGAAGGGGCTGACCGCCCTCGCCGTTCAAAGGCGGCAGCGCAGCGCCCGCCCGTGCT
>NW_009222536.1:0-2943 GCF_000690835.1 Fulmarus glacialis
TCCAACCTTAATGATTCTATGATTCAATTAATAACTTTATTTTTACTAATTAACTGTATTAAGTGCCAACGATATACATTGAATGAGTAAGCGTTCCCTATTACTGCATTTATTTGAGCAGGGATTGGAGTTTTTTGCAGTAAGGCCATAGTTATCAACTGTATTTGAGATCACAGCATAAACCTGGGAGGAAGCATCTTCAGTCCCATCGCTGTACCTGCTTCTTCTCTTCCCTACAAGGTTTGTCTCCTAAGTCACAGCCTTTGTCTCCTATTCTGAAAGCTATCCCTTTCTGGTTACACTCATTCATACCCTGTGGTTTTGGTAAAATGGGTGCGCCGGGTTTTGAGTGGCTCGGAGGTGACAAATGCATCAGTCTTACTGAAGCAACTCTGTTGGTGGCTGTAGCATTTGAGGCTCAAACTCATAATTGTCATGGCTGGAGCCTAGCTCCGGAGCGCTCTGTGCAGCGAGGGTGGTTAGAAATGTCTCTTTCAGGATGTGCATTATAATTTTCGTCTTGAACCACCTGTTGAACAGTGCTTCAGGGATGAGTCAGAGTCATGTACTGAGTGAGTTCCCCATGTGGGTCTCTCTGTGGCGTGGGGTGAATGGGGCAGGACATTACGGGACAAAAAACCCCTAGAACACCCACCAGAAGGCTCTTGAAAATACCTCAAAGAGCAAGTTAGGAAACGGCATGTTGCTTAGCAAAAAGATGAAAGTGTAGTAGGATGCTTCTGTTCAGGCGAGCAAAAAATCATCGCGGTTGTAAAGGAAGAGGCTTGTGTTGAACACTTGCAGTTCTGCCCTCTGCATGTGTGCCCCTTGGTTAAAGTGCCCCCTTAACACTTGTGGAAAACTTTGGGGAGGCAGCAGCCAGCCCCAATAGTGGCTTCCCTCCGCAGTATGGATGTATTTGCCTGTATTTATGGTTCAGGTTTCTTTTGTGCTATCCTAATTCTCAGTTTTCATGCCACAGTTAGCATCTTTATTTCTGCTTCCAGTGCTTTTGTGGTTTTTTTTTTCCCCTACACTTACGTTCCCTTTGGTCCTGCTCTGAGTTCACCTCCCTTGAAACAGAGATTTGTCCTTGGATATTGCTTGACCTGCTTTGCCAAGGTATTTATCTTCTGCAATGCAGATACCAAAATTCTCAGTTTAATGTTTCCCCAGGCAGTTTGTTGGCTGAGGCAGCTCATGGGGAAGTTCCTTGGGGAAGTGTGTTCACCTTCCCTTACCCCTCCAGAAATTTGGAGGGAAAGTTGAGGGGTGCAGAAAATCGGACCAAGAGGTGTGTGGAGAGGGGAGAAACAAGCAAGTTCTGCACTAGCAACAGGCACTGCGGCTGCCTGCTGCTTCGTGAGACTTGACGTGGATTCAGGTTGATATTTATTACTGATGAAAAGAAAGCCAAAAAGACTTGATTTTTCTGCTCTCAGGCTGACGTAGAAAAAATTGAATAATTTGCATCCAGTGGTGACTTTGAACTGGAAGGGGGAGCCTCTTATTTCATGAAGTTTGGCTGTGAAAGCATCTTGTAGCCAGCAGTCAACTCCTTGCAGGAACCTTTAGCTGTACACCACAGATACAATCCCCTACTCCACAATATCGTTTCTCCTCATGGAGAAAGGTTACAGTGAAATGATAGTAAATGATATGGCATGTTTCCAAATTATTGTTTTGAGGGACAGTTGCTTCCATTGCAGTCGCTACTCCATCACTCGGCACTCGCGTTGCATAATTCCTGTTTCATTTACTGCTGCTTTATGACAGGGGAGCTCAGACCAGCAGCCAAGGCCGGTGCCAAGAGCACCTCATCAAATCTAGTCATGCAGATCCCTGTCCCCTGTCCACGGGCTGGGCAAACCACAGAGCGTTTCAGGGCTGCAGCAAAACTGGACTCACTGTCCTCTTCCTGGCTTGAATAGCGGCTAGAAGAAATGGATCCGCAGAGGCATTGCCTCTACTGGTACACCACCCCTCCACCTCCATCCCCCCCCCTTCTTACAGGACATTAATAGTGATGGCCGAAGTACAACATTTACGCTGAGGCTGTTTTTCCCAATTATTCCCCCCCGCAATAGTGTGTGCAGTCAGTGAGCGGCTGCTGGGGCCCGACGCCTGGGCAGCCTGCTTCAGGCGAGACTTTCCTGGAGAGCCCTGTCGACCAGAGAAAGGAAAGCGGTGCTCTTTCCTTTGAGTTTTGCAGGGCTTTGGTGGAAGAGGCAAATTAAATACACAGTTCTGGGTTTCTCTCATTTAAAACGTGTGTTTACATTGTCCTAAAGGCATATTCTGAGGCCAGGAATGGTGGCTCTGTGTGTTACTGCTTAGGAGACCCCCCCAAGTCATGGCAGTGGTAGAGATTCACTTCCACGCTGGGCGGTATGAATGCGTCAGCTCAGCCAAGGAGCTTTTGAAGGGGCTCCAACAGCAGCCGGACTGCTGAGGCTTTCGTGCATGCCGGTGTGATAGAGGGGAGGCCCGCGCCCTGACGGAGGAGGAAGGATGAGCCCTCTCACTGTCGGTAGGGAACTATTTTGCTCACAGGCTGTTGTGGTTTAACCCTGGCTGGCAGCTCAGCACCACACAGCCGCTCGCTCACTCGCAGTGGGATGCGGGGGGAGAATGGAAGGTAAAAGCAGAAAACTCGTGGGTTCAGGTAAAGACAGTTTTATAATGAAAAAAAAACCTGTAAGAAAAACCCCAACAAACAAGAAAGAGCGCGGAAAACAAAGCCCAAGAAAAACAAGTGATGCAAAAGAAAGCAACTGCTCACCACCAACCGACCGATGCCATGCCAGTCCCGAGCAAGGGCAGCCCCCGCCAAAACTCCACCTGCCACTTTTCTTGCTGAGCGCGGCGCCGTATGGTGTGGGATATCCCTTTGGTCAGTGGGGGTCAGATGTGCCAGCTGTGTTCCCTCCCCGCGCCCCGCGC
>NW_009222536.1:3019-7476 GCF_000690835.1 Fulmarus glacialis
TCCCTGGGTTCGCGGGGCTGTTTCCAGCACAGAGGCAAAACGTAGCACCGTGCAAGCGGCTAAGAAGAAATGGAATGATTAAGCTCATCATGTGGTCACATTTCGGGACTTCTGTGGCTCTGTCTTAAAACTCTCCTGGCCTTCACTAGGCCATGGCAGCACTTCAGGCTGGTCTAGGTTCTGCCAATCCTCCTGAGGCATGACGGTCCCAGCAAGACCAGCCTTCAGACATCCCAGGCCCTGAAGACCTGGGGGACAGGCTGGAGCAAAGAAGAGGTACCCTTAGTGCAAGAGGATCCAGTGAGATCCCCAAGTGGCAGAGGAGGAGATTAGAGAACACTGAAGCAAAGTGGAGATGCACAAGTCCCTGACGGGCCCCGATGGGGTGCAGCCTCGAGTGCTGAGGGAACTGGCAGAGGGGCTTGATGGGCTTGCGAGGCCACTCCAGGAGGGAGATGTGCTTGAGGACTGGAAAAAAGCAAACCCCACCTGGGCTGATGAGCAGTGCAGTGGGAGGAAAACTGGCTGCACGGCCGTGCCCAGAGGGTGGTGACCAGTGGCACCAGGTCTAGTTGGAGGCCAGGACCCAGCGGTGAAGCCTGAGGCAAGGGGCATTGCCAGCAGGTGGAGGGAGGTGGTCCTTCCCCTCTGCTGTGTCCTGCTCAGGGCTCCCCAGTGCAAGACAGACCTGGCCATACTGGGGGGAAAAAAGGCTCCGCCGCTCTCTGCTCTGCAGGGAGGCTCTCACCGACGCTGAGTGGGTGCTGAGCGTGGACGTGCGGCTGAGCCGGGGCCGCAAGAGGAGCGAGAGGCGCCTTCTCCTCCTCCAGGAGGAACTGGTGATCGCCAAGTTGCAGTAAGAGCCTCAGAGCCCAGCTGCCTTTCCCCCAGCCCTGGCCCTGGCACCAGGGCAGGGACACCCTGGCACCAGCCCCAGGCCCCGGCCATAATCTTTCTCACTGCACACTTTGCTCACCAGGTGAGAGCCAGTTCCTTGGGGCTCTGTGGTGTTTGCGAGTCCCCTTCAAGTCATGGCCCTAGCTCACAGTCTTGGAGACTTGGTGGTCCTCAAAATTTCACCTTGTATCAATCACCAAAAAGGGAACTGATCTGTAGCAAATGCTGGGTGCCACTGAGCAGAGCAGCGTGTTCAACAGACTGGAGATGAAAAGGGATGCGCCCGACTCTTTACTGCTTGTGACGCACGTTTTGCCTAACCACAACTGCTTTGTTCTCCAGGCCACTGTTGCAATTTTAACCCCGTCTGTTCACAGCCTCTTCTGCTGACGTATCCTTCTGCACGCCGTTATCTGTGCCCTGAGCCAGCCTTAGCTGCTTTGCACCCTCCTGCCTCTCCGCAAATGCTGGCAAGAAGAATTTGGTGGTGAGAAGGGCACCAGGGCAGAGCTAGGAGCTGCAGAGTTTTGTGTGACAAGGCCATGTGTGTTGGCTGCCCTAAGTATTTTCCTGAGGAAGGTGCCAAATAGAGGATAAATCCTTGTTAGCTGGTGCTGCTCCCTGGGAAGAGCAACTCTCGGGTCTGTCTTGGTAAGCTGGGTGAGTGGCAGTGATTTGGGAAAGGGTGTCTCTACTGCAAAAGTATCATGCCCCAGCAGTGGGTCATCATACACACCAGCCCGTTCTGCTCCAAACTATTTCCCTGGCTGCAGAAATATCGCCCCTCTTCCGCTACCACCCATCATCATCTCCACAGATCCTTTCAAGCCCTTGCAATAAGGGCTTCTTGAGCAAACTCCTCCTTTGGCCTTTCACGTCTTTCCAGCATTGCAGCTCCACAGCACCCTTGCAAACACCCACCGGGAGCTCCTGGGAATGACAAACTGTGGCTGTGTGAGGAAGAGGACGATGCCCTCCAGGAAGAAGAAATAATAAAAGGGTTGAAAGAAATGGCTTGCTGAGGTGGGCGTGTGTCATGGCTTGGGAGTTGAAACCAAATCCTCCCTTTACATAGGGATCCTCTTATCTTCAAAACAGTATTCTGGCTTACACTGATTTGTTTTACATGAGTGGAGGATGCTTTGGCTTCACCGAATTCATTTTGACTTCTGTAGAAGTAGCAGAACATCTGTGACCTTGGGTCACATGCATGCAACTGTACTACAGCAGCGTTGTTACTTGTGTTTGAGGATCACAGCTTCAGGGTGCCAGGCACTGCAGGATAAACACCATCCCTTCTCCTCCAAGCAAAATGCTACAGGAAAAAGCCGCTCTCCTAGCTGGCAGCTGCCAGAGAGCTATCTACAGACTACACGTGAAGGAGAAGCAACCAACCTGTTGGCCTCATTTTGTAGCACAGCTTACCAGATGTGTTGGAGCTGTGATGTGCACATACGATACCTCACCTCCAACAGAAACCACACCTGGTGCCTGGAGCAAGGCATAAAAGGTGTGATGGCCAGACTTGCTAGTCATAGGAAGTATGGTAATCCCATATATGATGATGCTTGAAAATACTTCTACACACAAAACGCGTATGACCTTGTGCCTGCAGATACAATTTAATGCTTTAAGGTGTATTTTATGTTAAAGATATGTACTTCTAGAGAAAGAACTTGGCATGCATTTTAAAGCCATAAACATAAGAGCTCTCAGACAAAGTACATGAGCCTGTGCTGTCTGCCTCGACATTCGTATCTTCTTCATCTGTTTCATGTTGCCAAATTCGTTTGTTGCCTTTTGCTGTCACTGGAGATAAATGAGTGCTAATTTAGTCCACAGTATTTTTTTTCGGTCTTATGCTATGGAGCCAAATGCTCTGCTGAGATAAATCAGCACCCACCTGATGGTGGTGCAGCTGTGGAATACGCTGGCTGTCCTGCATCCATGCCACGTTTGGCCTGTGAAATTAGAAAGTGAGGCATGAAATTAGCAGCTGCTACAATTGTTGCTCATTCTGTTGACAACAATGTTGTATGACATTAGTGTAGGTGTTTCCTGCAGCCCAGTCTGAGAACCTGCAGGCCGGTTTCCATTCTGGTTTAACATTTAGGGCTGGGATTACACAGAACTGCAGAAGCAGTGCAGCAAGGTGTGACCTTCTGTCTGGGCTCCTGCACAGCCTCAAAGATAACTAAGGTGCTTTTAAAAGAAAACAACAAAACATTAAAAAAAAAACCAAAACAACAAAAACCAACCTTGCATATGCCTTCTTTGTGTCTCCACACAGAAGCAAGGCACAGGTTTGGTTAATTGCCAAATCCAATTGGAAAAAATCATTTTTTAATACGAAACTTCTTTGCTATGGAAAAATATTTCAGTCCAGCCATTTTTTTCTTCAGATGAGAATGTATTGTGAAGGAAGACCCCTGAGAGGTGGAGAATAATTTCCATCCCGCTAGGGAGATGGGGAGGCTGGAGCATGGAGGAGAGGGAGCTGGCTTACTCCACGGTCACACAGCAGCCAAGGCTGCAGTTGGAAAGTAGACCTGGGCCTCTTGAACTCTGTTTTCTTGCTCTCTCTGTTTTAATAATTTCTCTCACTTCCCGATGGTTACCACCCAGTCCTGCCATTTCAACAGAGCTAATGTTTCAAAAGCTAGAATAAAAAGGAGATGGGGAAAGTGTTAAAGATGCCAGGTGGAGTCATCCATGTCCTCCTTTCAGATGCAGTTCATAGATTGTGTAGGAAGAAATGTTTCTCCTCCTTCCAGTTTCAGGCCGTTGATGTATTTTGCCTGTAGGTGTAACGGGCTGGCTGGGGCCGGGTGAGCCTGGGGAGGAGGCGATCACTCTCGCGGCCATGTACGAATGTGTTTAGTTGCAAGAGCAACGGGCTGCATGCCTGCCACGGTTTCTGCTCAAAACACGCCTGGTTCGTCAGTGCAGTTCAAATGAAAATTGTGTAGTCACGAACAGGCATCGACTCCGACACATCTTGTATCTGACGGGTTTCAGCAGTGGGTGTGTGAAGCGGGATGAGGTTCCCGACAGCGGGGTTTCCCCCAGTACAGAAATACAGAGTGACCATATGCTCGCCCTGAGCTGGCTGTTGCTGGCATCCCAAGGATGGGGACCAATATATGGCTGGGTGGCATTTTTGTGTGACCAGTTATTTATTACAAAAAAAAAAAAAGGGAAAAAAAAACCAAAACAAGGTGGCGGGGCGGGGGGAGCCCAACCCAAACAAACTGCAGGGAGTGGAAAGCAATTTCAGGTCAGCCAGATGACTTTGCTAGTCAAATGTGGCCAGCTGTTTGTGTGAAGTTTCTCTTGGGAAAGTTCAAACATTTTATTTCAGACTTTTAAGCAAAAATCTTTTGTTTCTCAATGGCTTTTGTTCAAGAGTTGAGCTAATTGCAAATGTAAAAAAAAAAAGGGCTGGTGGGGATGGAGAGGAATGAAAGCAAATTTGAAGCCAAGTGAGTGTGAAGGGTGGGGAGGGGTTGGTGAAAGCGATGATATTTTAGGTCAGGAGTGATGTAAGTTAGGGTCTTTCC
>NW_009222536.1:7507-7748 GCF_000690835.1 Fulmarus glacialis
CTTTAGGTTTGTTTATTTGCTGGCTCTTCCACCAAATTGAAAAAATGCCTTATTTTTGTATGAGTATAAACTGTAGCAATCTTGTTCAGAGATGATTTGTACAAGCTAGCGTTTGGCAGAGGAAAATGAGAAAAGCTGTGATATCCCTGACTTATGCTAGGGCTTCGCTTGACCTCCAGCATGGAAGATGAAGGATGTTTCTTCCCGTAGTTTCTTGGAGATGAATTTTCCACCACCTGCC
>NW_009222537.1:0-30726 GCF_000690835.1 Fulmarus glacialis
GCTTATGTCCTGCCGTGTTGTCCCTCCAAGAGAAATCAGGTATTGGGGTGGTTGAAATCCCCCATGAGGACCAGGGCTTGTGAACATGAGGCTGCTCGTATCTGTCTATAGAGGGCCTCATCCGCTCGGTCTTCCTGGTTGGGTGGCCTGTAGCAGACCCTCACTATAATGTCACCTGTCCCTGCCCTCCCTTTAATCCTGACTCATAAACTCTCAATCAGCTCCTTATCCATCCCCAGGTGGAGATCCATGCACTCCAGCTGGTCATTGACATAGAGGGTGACACCCCCTCCTCGTCTCCCCTGCCTGTCCTTCCTAAAGAGTCTGTATCCTTCCATTCCAACACTCCAGTCATAGGAGCTATCCCACCACGTCTCGGTGATGCCAGTAAGTTCATAGCCCTGCAGGCGTGCACATGTCTCCAACTCCTTTTGTTTATTCCCCATGCTACCTGCATAGAGGCATTTAAGTTGGGTCCCTGATGAAGCTGACTTACTAGCTGGAATTTCTTTGTGCTGCTCTTCAGGTGCTTTTGTTGATGTTGGATAGAACAAAGGTCACAAAAGTCAAGTTACATTTTATATCAAGTATCAGGCTTTTGGAAGGTTAGTAATAGTCTTTCCTGGTTTTGCAGGGAGCTTGCCCAAAGCGTGATCTTTTTGTACTTAGGACTTGTTTTTAAATCTTTTTTTTTTTTTCCTTGCTTTAGTGGTTCTGTGGTCATTTTGCTTATGCCTTGAGCAGAGTTAGTGTTTGTACCACAGTCTTGAGGAGAAGTTGCCAGAGTACTCTCTGACCCGGTTCTTTTAGACATTCTACATGTGGAGGGTGTAATGTTTAGTATCAGATTTACTTATTAGGAGATACTTGATTAACATAGGATTTGTGATTTAGCAGAGCAATACAAAATATGCTGAAATCACAATGCAAATGTACATGACACTTGGCAAAATATAGCAATGGCAGTATATAGTTCAATCGCAATACCAATATGATTCCCATTACTGGTCTCTATAATAAGCTCACCATCACAGTGTTGTCCAAAAAGCGGATTCGTGCCTGGCGTGCAAGTAATCAATTCACACGCTTAGGAGAGATATTGTTTTATTCAGGCCTGGGTGCTTGGTGGACTTGCTACAAATCAAGCACAACGGGTCTAATCACTTTTCTGCTTATATTCATAATTCTTATACATATTCTAATTTTCTCTTATACATATTAATTAAATTTCGGAGAACTAATTATAATATTACATTATCCTAGACACATGCACATTAGAGTCTTTCGGGATCCTCTGGTGGTCTTTCAGGGTCCTTTGGTGGTCGTCGATAGTCTTCCTCACAGTGTCCTTTAGTTGAACTCAGTCTTCATCCATGCTCAGTTTTAGCTCCTGGCTTAATTAGCACGTCTCTTGTTAACACAAACTAGCACTACCCTCTTATCTATTCTACTCAAGATACAAGGTTAGCCTCCCTATCTAATTTACGCAGAATACTAAGTTTCAAGGCCTTTTCAAGGCCTTCTTATCTATTATATGGCAGATCTGTCCATTCACAAAGTGTTCCTAGCCATCTGCATCATTTCAACCAAAGAACTATATACCTCTTCGTTGTTTGTTCATATTTGATGTTAATCCCTGTCATATATCTCTTCACTGTTTCTTTCCTTATAAGGTTGTTCCGTTTCCGTGGTTACTGCTGACTGGAGTCTAACAATGCTATCAAGATACACAATTTATCTACATACCTACAAACACAATACCTGCTAGTTACCTAACTTTTAAGCAACAAATCTTAAAAGAACAGTATAAAATAATAGGTACTGTAACAAACTGTATCCACTATACCAACAGCACTGGGCATCCTCCATCACTGGGAAGGAATGTGTGGGTTGAAGCCAGCTCAAGCCCATTGCTCTCTTCAAAATTCTTTTGTTAGTTGTTCAGTTTTTAGACTCTGTGTTGGGCTGAGCCACATAATCACTTCCCCCATGCTGGTCTGGCTAGCTCAGGGAGACATTCACACTCTTTAATGAACTAAATGGGAGAAACACTTACACCATCAGTTAATCCACTCAACTGTTGATAGGTGTTTAACACCACCTATCACCTGAAACAAAGGCCAACCTCTGGCCTCCTTTGTGTTGGGCTAAACACACTTGCTTTGCAAAATCTGTGGTCAGTCACACCCTACCTTATTCCCTGAGATCCCTGGGCACATTGCCCTTGCCCATCTCTTCAGAGCCTTCTTCCATTGTAGGGGTTTATTGGTCAGTCGCAAAAGTGCAAGTTGCAGACCACGGTCCAGTTGCTTCTGTGCTTTACAGACATGCCATCTATAAAAGATCCTTTTGTCAGAGAGCAGAAGTCCAGCTGCTGAGCTGCTAGGGTTTCTACTCTAGTTCAGTCAGCCTTAGCAAGAGTAGCATGTCTGAGGAACTTCCTTCTTCCCTCTGCAAGGGGAAAAAGCAAGATGGTCTTTCATCATAGAAAATTATGTGTGGTAAGGAACCTGCCAAGAGCAGCCAATTAGCAGCATTTCTATCATATATAGATGTAGGCAGCTGAAATATGAAAGTCATTACCTTTACCAAGTCACGTAATGAACGTCAAAGGGAATTGACTAGGATACTCTGCCTTGAGAAGGGCTATTCTCCGAAAAAAGCACTGCCTGTGTTTTCATTTACAGCGTGTTTTTTGGTCAAGCATCTACTTAGGATCCTTTACACGTGGGGAGTTGTGAGTTCGGCTAAACTAACTTTTCCCCTTGCATGAGTAATGTTGCTTTGAACTATTCGTTCCTTAGTAGACCTATTTGTTGCTTAGGCTGCCTTATTTGGACAATTTAGTGTCCTGGCAACGAATGTCTCCCTAGAAATTCTGGAGAAGTATCTGCCTGCTTTACCTTGATAGCTGGGAGAGAATAGCTTGAGGGCTGCCTCAATAGCTGACTTAACGCTGCATGGATCTTAGCATGGACGATACTGTCCGTGATTGCTCAGTTAAGGGTACCTGCTAGTTTCTGCTTAAAGTCAGAGCAAAACCAGGGTCTGGATAGCTGCAGACAGAATATTTGTGGGTTTTGAGGTACAGGAGCCCAAGCGTGCAAATCTTTCTGGGACATTTCTGCATCTCCAGAGAATGAGATTTCCAGGTAGGTGAATTGTTCTGTATTTTCAGCTTGCTTGATCTACTATGTCATCCATCAAGTAATAATAAAGCTTGCATTTAACCTGTCTATTGGCTTTTACTGTGACATTGTAATTAATGCTCACATCTGACCTATTTTTTCCTGTGCTGTCTGTTGCAGTGCTTCATGGCCACAGCAGGGTACTAAACAATATTAGAGGAAACTGATGTTAAGACATACAATTTCCACGCAGCTGGTTGGAAAAGCAGTTGTCACTGCCTTCCTGGTGCAGCATGGCATTTGGACTTGGTGTTCTCTGCCTGTTACTATGGGCAATAACAGGTAAGAGTTTACTTCTTGTGCATCTGAGTCACACAGAATCAGTGAAGCAAATGCTCCTGGAGTGCGTATGCAGGTGTGAATGAAATATGAATAAGGCAAGAGCTGGAAATCTTGTGACTCAGTGCAAAAAGTTCTTGTAAGGTGTAGCTTCATAACTGGCAGTTGATTGCGATGGAGGAAGGCAGTTGTGCGTAGCTGTTTGGAGCCAATTTCAATAGGGCTGTTTCAGGGGAGATGCATGGGGCAAGAGGGGATAGTGGGGGAGTTCAAAGAGTTTTCCTTCTCTTTCTTTTGCAGGACAGCAATTTCAGAATGATGTATTGCTTGTGTTCCAAGCTACCTTTTTTCTTCTGAAGTATCATAGGATGGTTGATTTACAAGCAGCATAAATGCATTTGTTTACGTCTCTCACCTCATCATCCACTCTACAGACATGTATTTCCTTTCAAAGACCACAGGGAAGTCCTGTAAGTTTCCGCTTCAGCCACAGAGATAGGTAAATTATTTCCATAATCAGGCAGATGAAGAGTGATAGTAATTCTTAATACTGCCTCTGTGTCCTAGGGAGTCCTAATCTGGTGCAGGCAGTTTTGACATGACAACTACAGAACAATATATGCAAAGATGGGGTTTATTTCTTTGAAAGACAGTGTCTGAATTCTGGCTGTGGAGATACTGGCAGTATATATATTAGCAGGAATTGAGAAAATAATACTCAGTTATCTGGCTTTCGTCTCCAGTAGTATAAACAGGATTGGCTGTTTCATGAGGGAGAGCCTTGCTAATGTGCTAGGGCTTAAACTGACTGCTGAATTTGGAGATGCTGGATGAGGTATTAACTACAGCTGAGGGGGGAATACGCGTTAGCTACAGCTGTGCTCCTAGCTGCTTTGAAGTAGTTCTCAAGATCACCCTGGGGATCTCACAGTGCCATGAGGAGAACATGGAGCTGAGGGTTTTGTTGCTGTAGTAAACAATAAGTATGCCTTTTGTAAATAAATAAAATGCTGTCCTATGAGATACTGAGTACCTGCTGTAGGGTCCACACCAGTATCTTTAGGAAAAAAACCACAGCAACTTCAATGGAAGGCACTAATGTGCAGTAAATACTGAATTTTGGCTGTAGAGGATGTCAAAGTTTTATGCTTTTGATAATGCTGTTAATTGTTAGCAGGCTAGACTATCCTCCATGTGCATATAGAAAGTCTTGTTTCCATTCTTTAGTTGCAATTTTGCTACACTCTCTTGATTTATCTGAGAACAAGACCATTACACTCCAAGCCTCTCCCTGTATCTCAGGTACCAGCACAGAGTGTTTAGGGGCTAATACATTCTAGTATCACCTATTATTTTAGGATAAATTTTAGTATTTATTTCTTTCCATCTCAATAATTTGCAGTATTTCCATCCAATTAATATTAACTCTAACCAGAAGATACTTGCTGATTTCCAGGATATGTTTGATGAAATACATCAGTGGATGCTCACCTTTGTTAAGTCAAAAGGACTTCTTTTTTGTGCAAGTTTTAAGGTGAATTGACTCAGGCTCAGGAAGTTGCTAGATGTTCATTCTGCAGTTTTTCTCTGCACATGAGCTTGTGCTTTTAAAGGCTACTTTTTCTTAAAAAAAAAAAGTTTTCTTACCACTTGTTTTAACTTAAGATAGTGAGAAGGCTGACTTAATATAAGAAAGGCTTGACATTGCATCATTAAGAGAATAGAGAAATGGGCTCATTAGTGAATATCTTCAGAAGGATATTGAAGAATATGCTCTGGTTTGTCAAAAGAAATTGAGGTGGGCTACTCTCTCCTGTTTAGATGACATTTGTTTGGTGTTTTTTTGTGTTTTTTTATTTTGTCTGTGGCGGCTTTTGGCTAATAGTATTTGACTGCTTTTTATGAATGTGGTGAGTTGACCTTGGCTGGCCGCCAGGTGCCCAGCAAGTCACTCTATCGCTTCCCCTTCTCAACAAGACGGGGGAGAAAAATACGGTTAAAAGCTCTTGGATCGAGATCAGGACAGGGAGATCACTTACCAATTACAATCAAAAGCAAACCAGACTTGACATAGGAAAGTTAATTTAATGTATCGCCAATTAATCAGAGAAGGATAATGAGAAGTAAGAACAAATCTAAAAACACCTTCCCCCCACCTCTCCTTTCTTCCCAGGCTCAACTTCACTCCCAGGTCTAACTGCTTTCCCCAGGTGGCTCAGGGGGATGGGGAATGAAGGTTGCAATCAGTTCATAACTGATTTCGTCTCTGCAGCTCCTTCTCCTCACACTCTTCCTCTGCTCCAGCATGGGGTCCCTCCCACAGGATAGAGTCCCTTCACAAGCTTCTCCAACATGGGTCCTTCCCATGGGCTGCAGTTCTTCAAGAACTGCTCCAGCATGGGTCCTTTCCATGGGGTGCAGTCCTTCAGGAACGGACTGCTCCAGCGTGGATCCCCTGCAGGGTCACAGGTCCTGCCAGAAAACGTGCTTCTGCATGGGCTTCTCTCCATGGGGCTGCAGTTCCTGCCAGGAGGCTGCTCCAGCACGGGCTCTCCACGGGGTCACAGTGTCCTTCAGGGCTCATCCACCTGCTGCCGCGTGGGGTCCTCCATGGGCTGCAGGGTGGATATCTGCTCCATCATGGACCTCCATGGACTGCAGGAGTCCAAACTGCTTCACCATGGCCTTCACCACGGGCTGCAGGGGAATCTGTGCTCTGGTGCCTGGAGCACCTCTTCCCCTCCTTCTTCACTGACCTTGGTGTCTGCAGGGTTGTTTCTCTCGCATATTCTCACTCCTCTCTCCTGGCTGCTGCTGTTGAGCAGTGTTTTTTACCCCTTCTTAAATATGTTATCACAGAGGTGCTACCGATGTCGCTGATTGGCTCAGCCTTGGCCAGTGGTGGGTTCCTCCTCTGTCTGACATGGGGGCAGATTCTGGTGTCTTCTCACAGAAGCCACATCTGCAGTCCATTTCCCCCAATCCCCCAACTACCAAAACCTTGCTACATAAACCCAATATAATGAAAAACAAAGCTAGACCAGTAGGCAGATCACCTAATGGATACAGATATCTTCCACTGACTAATGCTTGTGCCTCTCAGGAGGCTTCAGCTGGATGTGGCAATAGGTAGTGTATACCACGTACTGTGCCTCTGTCACTCATCTCATGCAATTTGGATGATTGACTTCCCTGCAGCTCCTAATTTCTCCACATAGGCATTCCTTATCATCCCAGTCTCATTTCACTGGCTTATATCCATTCATTGATGAGATCAGCTTACATTGAAACAGATTTAAATTATTCTGGCCTTTAATAAAAATCAATCAGTTTTATCCTAATGCATCCAAAAATGATTTTTTTTTTCTTTTCTCCTAGAGAAGGAAAAAGAGAGATAGAGACATAGAGATATAGAAGACACTGCTTTCTACCACAGAAACAACTGGGAATCCAACACCTTGGAATCAATTCAGTCTAGCTCTCATCTTGAGCAGGCATATTCTAATCTGGTATTTGAGGCAGACCTTGCAAGTACTGCTATTGAAATGCATTTCTGCAAATATAATGGCATTCTCATGGCTGACTCTCAGTTTTCTCATGCTGTGTGTTCATATTGTGGTGCTTTGTTCTGAGATTAGCCACTCCAACAAAAATGCAAAGGTGGATTGGCAGGTAATTGCAGTCACAAGTGTCGTACAGTCTGGTCTCCTGTTTTTAACTCCATGCAGCCCAGTCACGGATTACATGACTTCCCAGAGTCTTTGCTAGACATCACCAGTATCCTTTTCTTTACTGTAGGGGAGGGTGTTTCTAAATACATTACAAGCCATCAATTTTCAACACATTTCACTACTGCTGGTCTTGGACTTTGAAGAATAAGATGAATACCCTTTTCTTCCTGTGTATCTAATGTATTAAACATAGGCCAGGAGTGTCAAAGGACACTTTAAGGCATAGGTATGCCTTTGAAATAACGGTGGAACCACTAGCCTGGGGTCACAGTGCATTCTTTGTTACTTATACTGCCATGGCTAGATACTCTAGTAATGTATTCTGGTTCACACAGGTCTTTCCAGAGAGACAAGATGTAGTGCCTGATTATGATCTCTGAAATTATAGTGAGTTGTGCAGTATGCCAGGTTAGTTCACATTGTCCACGTCTCTGTTAGAAGTGGTGTTTCCTCGTGGAGGAATGTAATGGCTGCACCCATGCGTCTACCCTTCTGGTCTCCAACTGCAAATATCCAGTATTATTGATGGGACAGACGAGCTGTCTGTTGAGTGATTCGGTGTGCTTGGATGCTCATGTGTAAATTAAGGGGAGAATGGACTGTGGGTTGGACGAATCGTTTTGACAGGCCAGATCTGGTCTGCGGTTTCGGCACATTTGGATTGTGAGCGTATCCACAGCCTGGTTTAAAAAAAAAAAAAAAAAAAAAAAAAGGGCAGGGGGGGGAGGGGAGAAGTGTTCTTTAGGTGTGGGGTTTTTTTTTCCCCTTTAAATAGCACATAGTTGATTTATCAGTGACAAACAGGGATGATAACCAATCATGGGATGAAAACAGTACTTGGAAAGGACCATCAGGCCCACTGAACTAATTAGGGAGCTTTGACAGATCCTGGACACAAGAAGTGAATGATAAACATCATAAAGGCTGTTCTAATGGCCACAAAAGCTTTGCAGCTCATTGTTTGTAGGCGTAACTAGAATACTATTGGCTTTAGCTTTGTGTTGAGAATTTGCTTTTATGTAACTGAGCATTTTTTTGTCTCCTTCTCCTGCCCTTGCAGTGCTTAATCTGCAGTCAGCATCCTTACGGAGGCCCAAAAAAGCACTGTGGTATCCTGGATGTATCCCTGTTTAAAGACCTGTGAGATTTCAGGGAGAGGGATGGGAAACACCAAATAACCTAAAAGCAGCCTGTAGAAAAAGAATGAAAACACATTCATGGTGTACAGAAATGTTAGCTGTTGCTAGAGGAACTGATGCAGTGACATTTCAGATGTTGATGAAGTTCTCAGTAATACGGCTTTTCTGGTTTCCAGAACAGTGCTTTCTATAGGCCCTTACTAAAGCTGCTGGAGTATAAGCCCTTTTCCAGCATTTATGATATAAAGCGTGCTTTTTAGGGGTTTATAACTGCTGTGGAAATTGGCTCTAGCTTGAAAATTGGAGTTCAGGTTTTCCTCTTAGGTGACTGCAATTAAAAAAAGAAGTTATTTTTATTTTGCTTATTTTTGCTTATCAACATTGTTTTGATGTGTTATTATGGTGGTAGGAAAAACAAAACTTATTTCTTACTGATACAGCATCTTTCCTCTCAAAATTCACCAAAATGAGGTGAAAGTTTCTTGGATAGATAAAAATCATTAACCCTAAAAATAGACTGGAACTAATTTGTTGCTTAAAGAGAGTGGAGGGAGCAGATGTCAAGAAAGCAGAGATCCTATTCTTCCTGTAGGAAACTGCTGTAAGACCTTCCTTCCACGCTCAAGAGTTCAGAGCCTTTCAGGCTGTGAGAATAGTGTGCCACATGAGCTCTCAGTGCTGTGCTGCCAGCAAGAAGGTAATGGGAGGTGATTCTGGTCAAATATATAACTTTTCCTGGTGCAAGGTCTGAATCGGAGCTCTTCTCTATTGCCCATTCCCTCTTGCCCCTTCTTTCTGCTTCTTCTTGTACTGCTTGCTGCTAGGGAAAACAAATAGATGAGTCCACAAGTGGATAGTTCTGTCCTTGCAGAGTTTCAGATTGGGGTAATTAGCCAAGATGAGCCCAGTGTTAGTACACTGTCACAATTTGCTACTTACTGACTAAAGAATATTTGCTTCCGAGTCATTCAAGTGCTCATTATTGTGTGAGCCTGCCAGAGGCGGGGAAGAGCATCTGTTAGGTTTTGCAGTTAGTCTCCATGTCCAGTTGAGGAAAGGTCTCCAGGCAGCTGTGATGGAGAAACAGCTGTGTTCCTGCTGGGCTCTTGACATCAGTGGACTCATGCACCAAGATGTAAAAAAGTGGTAGCATGCAGCTCAAAGAAGAGTGTGGATGTTTCCTCATTAAAGGAAGGAATCTCTTTAAAATGAAGCTATATTCCACAGTGTTATTGTTTATTAGGGTAACCAACTTGCCTGACTAGGTCTCTGGATATCTCAGTGTTGTCCTACTGTAGACATAACAAGGTACAGCTAAAAGGAAGGGGAACACTCAGCTTGCAGAACTTTTAGGCTATTGATGGCCCAGGCACCAGAGGGCTTTCAGGGCTCATAATAAAGGGAAGCAGTCTTGCTGTGGGTAACCTGAATGACAACTACTGAAACAATAGACAGAATTGTATGGTGCTATCTTTTTGCCATTACTGGTCAGAGTAGAACAGTGCTTTAATTTCTGACTTCAATTAACTAAAGGAAACCAGCCATGCTATGACCTCAGACGGCAAGTAATGGTTTAGCAGACACAAATGTTACTATGTGACCTTTCATGTGGCACACTTTCAGTACATTTTCTGTAAATACGAGACCTCGCTATCTCTTACTTAACCCCATTGCAGACTGGAGATTGGATGGGGTGGAGGGGAATATGAAATTAGAGATCAGATTAGGTTCTCTCTAAGTAGATCTTATATATTTTCTATCTGAAGAAAATTAATGGATACACCTAGTGTCAGGCTGAAATAGCCTGCTAAATTCATCCATTCTTGCCCACCTACTGCTAGAATTTAACTCAGGGGTAACTCTAGCTGAAGCAAGAGATGAAACTTTGATATTTGGGTTACACTGTTAGATTTAATTTAGAGTTGGCAGGGGAATTTTCCCATTGTACAGAAATTCTGAAGCTTAATGTTTTTTCCATTCCTTATTGGGATGAAACCAAGGCCTTCTGACATTTGAAAAAGGGGGTAGCTGAGGTCTGTGGCTAGGAAACTTCCTTGGGAGATATAGGTTCAAAGTCACGCATATGCTGGGCTTGTTTCTCTCTATGGCTAATGAAACACCATTAATTCCATGGGAGATTGTCTCTGCAGTGTGATGGCTGATGTATCAAACTGAAAGTGGCAGAGTGAGATTTGAAGCTTTGACATCACGCTGAGTGAGGACCTGAAATCTGGCCTCATATTAGAGCTTTGGATTATTCCAATTGTGTACATCTGTCTCTAAGACAAGAATTGTTGGTCATTCTTTTCTGAGCAAATAAATAATGACACTTTCAAATTTCTTTTAATAGGTTGGTCACTTTCTTCTTCAGGGATAAGGTAAAGAAGGAAAGGGATGAAAACAGCCCTCAAAGGAGTTTTTTGACCCACCTTAATAGTGCTGTTCCTAAAGTATTAATTGTAATGAGTTACTACTGACCTAATATTGCACATTCACACAGAGTCATGTTTCTGTTTTACCCTATTAAAGGCCTGTTTCTCATCTGCCTGCTGACTTACAGGATTAACTAAATTGATACGCATTGAAAAAGAATAGAATGGTTAAATGGGCTGCCTGACTCCTATACTTCATTTTAACACAGAGCTCTGCTGGCTCACCTGTCCTAAGTTGTGCAGACAACTTAAAGGAAAGACTTGTGATGACAATTCAGAGTCTCTGCCAGGGTCTTACGTTCTTGGAGGTGAAAGGGAATGTAGAGGAAATATTTATATGCAATGTGAAAGAAAAAAATGCACAAATCCTGAGCATCTCCTGGGTACAGATGAAGATACTTCATGTCTGGGCTATGTTAGAACAGGATAGGTTGTTTTAAATTCATGTTCCCCTGGATAGATTTTTCACTGAAAGGGTAAAGTGGAAGAGTAAACAGCATACCAGCTCTGTGTGAAGGAGTAGCTGGAGTCAGAAAAACGGTACTTGAAGTTGTTTATCCTCATTGTTAGCTTCCTATTCAGCTATACCTATCTGCAAGTCATTGATCTTTTTTAAAATTTGGTTTTGTTTCATGTTTTTCCTTATCCCAAATAGCCAGCTCTGCAAAACCATCATAAAGTTTTGTCCTCTCTGTCCCCCAGTGTCTGATGCAATTTTTTTGTTTGTTTTGGGTTTTTTGCATTGAACTTAACCTACATTGCAAGCTGTACATTCATCCCAGGCAGTATGATGCCCCACAGGTATTTCAGTGGCTGTATTCAGATCATGTGTTGTGAAGGAGTGTACTGCAGTTCAGCCCGGAAGATGTGGTGGGGACTGTAGTGCAGTGGTTGGATACACTGCACGCGTAGGAGAATCTCTGCATCTCCAAGGCTCTAGGTCATGGTCAGACCTAACCCTTATTGCCAGCCTATTCCTACTCCTTGATTTCATTTTTCCTGCCCATCAGCTCAACGGATTTGAGCTGGAATCCATTAGTCAAGCTGTCTTTTTCTTTTTCTCCTGCCATATGCTATTGTGAATAATGAGATTTCTGCTGCCAGAACTCAACTGTTAACGGCGTGTAAAGCAGGCAGAGCCAACTTTGTCTTCCATTACTGTGTTAGCTCTGTAGTGGTGACATCTTGTTTTCATTGGTTGAGTTAGCAGGTCTAGTTGAAAACCATAAAGAATGGTTAAGAAGAATGTCCTGGTTTTACTCAACTGTTTTTTGAAGCACAATCAGATTTTTCAAGTTGCATTTTGGAGACAGGAATTCTGAAGAGCAGTTATAACCAGGAAAAAAAAAACCTAGAAAAGATGTTAAAAATTGACTGAGATATACAGTATGTTGATTCATGCTGTTGATTTGAACACTTCACACTCAGTCTGTGATGTGCTATGAAAATAATTCTGATGTCATACTAAAAGATTACAATGTCACTGCAAAAGAAGGAAAGATGCTCCCTACTGGAGCAAGCTCTTGGGATTTAACATGAACTAGTGAGTAAAGCAACAAAAGTTTGAGAATTTGATCCAGGTTTTATATTAAGCCCAGCAATTATGTTGGTGTGAGGGACTCTTCATGAAGTTCAAGTGAGATGGTAAATGTTTCTCCTATGTAGATTTTTGCTGCCTTCTCCCTCAAATGAAACAATGACATGCTACAGCATCTTATTTGAGTTTTGTTTTAAAACATGTTTTGCTCACTATGCTATGGGGATAATGAAGGTATGATTTTTTTTTTTTTTTTGTTCCCTACTCTGTTCTTGTTTTTAAGTATTGGCAACTCACTTTCATCTCGATGTATTTGTAGCAAGGGTACTTTGCAAAACATATCAAGATCCTACACTGAAAAATCCTCCAACGTACAAATACTACTGCAAAGCGACATGGTGGAAAAAAAAGTAGTGGTGACGTTAGTGAAAGGAAATGAGCTTATTTAAGGAGGGTACCACCTGTCTTTATCTTGTCTCCTGTGATAAGCCATTTTTGGTCACAGTAAACTATATTATGGCTTGGTTGTAGTGTTGTGCCTTATATTGGTGGTGTTGTTTCAGGTTCCAGTTGTGAGCAGTGCAGAGAAGGAGCCACGTACTCAGGTGCAGTAATATCTCCCAACTTAGAAAACACTAAAATTATGCGAGTTCCTCATGCTATATCAGTGTCTGACTGCATCGCAGCATGTTGTGACCTCTCTGGTTGTGACTTGTCCTGGATGTTTGAACGACGTTGTTACATTGTGAACTGCCAACACAAAGAGAATTGTGAACCTAAAAAAATTGAAACTGTAAAGTCCTATCTTACTTTTGTGCTGAGGCCTTCTCAGAGGCCAGCCTCGCTGCTAGGATTTGGGCAAGTGATCCCAAGCATGGTCCACTCTGTGGGACTCCAGAATGAGCCGTCTGAGGAAGTGAGTAGCCTGAAGGAGCTGTCTCTGCTTGCCAAAGATCCCAGCCTTGAGGAGATACCTGAATACATTGATGACTATAAAGAGTTGGAGCAAGACCCCTTTCACGTGAGCATCAAACATGAGCAGAAGGAGAGCACGGATTATGCTGACTGGGGCCTGATGGTGGCAGGTGAAAATGGCTTCAACTCTTCCATGGGTGATGATGGAGAAAACCAGGAAGACTTTACTGAAAAGAAAGGGGAGGCTGGGAAGGTGGAAAGCCTTCTGAATAAAACCAGCTCTGAATTGAACTCTGTCACTGAAGACTCCATAGAGAGGTTGTCATCTCTTCCAGAGATCACACCATTCCCCGGGAAGACATTTGAAAGTGAAGCAGCTGATGATGCTTTGCAAAAAGAGGTATGTTTGCCCCTCAGGAAGCAGCCAGAGTATGGTGAGGCCACTTTGCAATTGTTTTGTTTTTCAAATCAAATTAGGTTATTGCTTTGTAATGTAACCCTAACACTCAAATGACTTACAGACCTGTTATAGTGTAGAAGAAGCTGAAGGGGAGAGGATTGTCTTAATAGGTAGATGAATCGCTAAAGGACTCTTTTCTATCAGATGATAAGGAGCAGAGCCCCTTTTGGGACACTGTGGCTTTTCCTTGGAAGTGTATAGATGAGTGGGCTTGGACCTGGTGTAGCAGCGTTATGGTATTCTTCCTTTCTGACCCTTGGTGACTCATTAGAAGAAGTTAGCTGAGCAATACTAGTGGACCCTCTAGTATCCAAAGGGCAAGACAAGCAAACATAAGTATAATCAACAAAATTAAGCCTGTTTTATGGGTTTCATGTTACTAATGCATAGTGGTGTTACAGATGTAGTGGTGCTGAGTGAATATCTTTTATAATGCTTTTAAAATATGTAAGAGAGGCAAGGTACATAAGGAGGGACAGTGATGGTTTTGGGCCATGATGTACAGCAGCATAAAGTAAATAAGGTGTTTTTGTTCTCAGAATCCTTTTCTTGAGTCTGGCAATAAGAAAAATAAGTCAAATACTTAAAACCTAATTTAGATATTTAAGTACGATGCACCTGTTCTCTATTTATGCCAAACGGTTTGATCAGTCGAGACTGAAGGGGCTCTGGTTCCTTGAGAACAGGGCGGGATTAGCTGGAAAGTTGAAACAGGCTGTAAAGTCAACATTTACTGGGTTTGACACACACCCCTGCTAGGTGGAAGAGGAGGTTAAGCAATGTTAGCTGGATTGCTCTAAATTCCACCAGATTTTGTAACCAGCAACTACCTATCTCTTGCTGTAAAAATGATAATTTATTGCCATTACTGTAGGGAAGAACAATACATGTAAATAAGAAAGTTGCATGAAATCTGTGACAACTGAGCGTCTTGGGGGGGATGACTGAAATGGCAAAAGTATGTGTGGAGAACAGCAAGTCTTAAGATACAATCTAACTTGGATACCATTGCAGCCTAGAGGTGGCAGTTTCTGGGCTCTGCTTTGAGATCTTCTAGATATTCTGAGAACTTCTGGGATTCTTGGGGGGCCTCTGGGAGTGCTGTGAGGAATATGAGTGGTTGCTGCAGCTGGGAGAGGACAGCTAACATAAGCTGGGGCCTCTAGCAGCTTCTCACAAGCTCTGTTAGCTGTTCTTGATCAAAGGGTGCTTTGGGCTTTTGTCCTAGCCGGCTCATGATCATGGAGGGTGACACACCCTTTCAGCAGGTGCTAGGGGGAGGCCTAGGAGCTCTGCCTAGACATGGGAATGAGCTAGTCAAGAGTTTGTATGGGTCAGGGCTGGCAGGCCCACTGTTGTGGGCAACATTAGGGTGTGTGTCTACTCCAGTCTGCCTCGTCAGGAAGAAGTAGATGAAGCCTTCAGGCAATTGGGAGGAGCCTCATATTCACAACCCCTGGTCCTCATGGGGGATTTAAGCCACCTCAATACCTACTGGGAGGGCAAGAGAGCAGGGCACAAGCAATACAGGAGGTTTCTGGAGTGCGTTGATGATAACTTCAAGAAGTTATTAGAGGTGATTGTGGAGCTGACAAGGAGAGAGGCTTTGCTGGACCTCACCCTTGCAGGCAAGGAGGGATTGGTTAGGGATGTGGCCATGAGGTGGTGGAGTTCAGGCTCCTGAGAGGGGCGGGAATAAGTCAAAAAGCCGGGTCACAGCCATGGGCTTCAGGAAAGCAGCCTTTGGCCTGTTGTGGGATCTGCTTGGAATAATCCCAGGGGAGACTGTCCTGGAGATAAGTGGGGTCATGAGAGCAGGTTGCTTTTCAAGGATCACCTCCTCCAGGCTCAAGATAGCCTGTGACTCTTGTGACTGACCAAGTTGGTCTGGAGTGTGTTGGCATGAGTGAGAAGACATTAGAACTTGACTCCATGCGTATGGAGGAACACTTGATAAAGTGCTGTTGCAAGTTGAAAAGCAGGTACTGCTTCTGCAGGCAGAGTTGACAACAAAAGACTTGTTTTAAAAAGTATCTACCATGCAGACTTTGAATAAGCATAAATTAACATGGGAGTTTAGGCAAGAGGGGTAGATACTATTTGTTTTTTCTATCAGTATGCAAAAAGTACGTATAAATGTACATATGAAAAGTATGATACCAAAGTATACTGTCCCTGCTGATAAAACTTAGAGTGACATTCTGTCATGCAGTAGAATTGCAGTTAGTTCTAACAAAGGGCAATAGCTAAGCTGTTCTTACAAACTTAAAATTAAGGAAACCCAACCACTGCTGTACTAAGCTCATCTTCCATTTTTCCTTCCATCTGCTAGGAAACTGACAGGCATCTTTTAGTTACTAGCTGTGCTGTGTGCTGGAAATTAAGCCATGGAAAGAACCTGCAGTAGCTCTGTGCACCACCATGTTTGTGCGCTTTGGACATGCAGTAAGACCTGAAGCTTGCCTCCATTGTATTTTGCTGGCAAATGAAAGGCACATTAGCACTGTGCTAAGCTTTAGCCAATTGTCAGGATCTCTGCAGACTAAACTGCTTATGCCTTGTGCCTTAGAGAAGCCATACAATTTTGAGGTCACTAAAGTGTGTGGTAGAGCTGAGCAAATATTTGTTCCCCATCTTTAAGGGATCATGTGAATACAGCTTTATGAAAGTTGAGATTTCACATCTTGCAGTGGTAATGATATATATGGCCAAGCCTACTTTGTAAATCTCTACTTTGATTTTGCCACCCCAGCCAGAATAAAAAATTTTGCTTTCTCTTTGTGTGCTGCCTGTGTAGGTGGGAGTTTATTGTAAAGTGAAATGGAGAGAAACCTATTTCTTCCTGGGACACAGAGGAGCATTGCTGTGTGGTCTTTACATCACACTAATATTATGCTAGCACAGCCATTGAAATTCCTATGGAAAGGCTGAGGAATGAGCTTGCTTTTTTCAGTGCAGAAGGGACAAAGCTCCAAAACTGGGTCAGTCTTTAGCCCCAACTGGTAGTGATGTTGAAGAGCTGATAAGGCAACTGTAGTTAGAAGGTGATCCGGCAGTGCTCTGTTAGCAGAGCTGTAGAGGGTTGATGGGATAGCATTGAAAGCCATTCATGAAATGTATTGTGATGACTATAAAGGTTCTCTATTAATGTAGAGAAAGGTTAAGAATCTGGAGAAGCAGACGGTTTTGAGAAACTGCCGAAGCCTATGCAGCCTTTGTTTCCCAAGTGGGAATTCCTAAAATTCCCTTTGAATTTAGATATTCGTAGAGAAATGAAGATGACAAGCAGTTTTGGCAAATACCTTTCCCTGGCCTTCCCAGGCTCAATTTCAGTCCAGACATATCTCCTCTCCCCTTCTTAGTCTCCACTCCCCTTCTTTTTACTGCACACTATGCTCAGTGGTGAGGTGACAGGCAGCACAGGAGATTGGGGTCAGTGCATGGCAGTTTCCTTTTTGCCACTTGTTGCTTCTTCCTCTTTTCTGCCATTGTTCCTTCCTTCTTGTTTCCTCTGCTCCGGTGGGCTTCTCTGTGGGCCGTAGTCCCCTGGGAGGTAGCATGAAGTGCCTCGTTCCAAGAGGGTGTCTCGTTCCAAGCAAGCTCATTCCTCATAATGACCCCTTCTACATGTTCCCTCTCATGTCTCCTGGTGTGCATCCCCCCCACCTCCTCCTGTGTCCCCTGCCCCCAGCCGCTATTGCCCTTTCTTACCTATGTCTGAGTGGTTGCAGTGTTGGTGTGTGGTGGCTTGTTTCCATCCATTGCCAAACTGTCTGGGACCACAGAGGTGACCCCTGCAGCCAGTCCCCTGCCACCCAAACGTGCCAGTTATGCCTAAGACAAACTTCTGGCTTGGCTTCAAGTTTTTCTTGTTTGGCAACTGCACTCGTGACTCTAGTGAAAAAGATGCTGCCTGTGATAAACTCTGGTGATACGATTTCCTTCTTATGTTTCTCTTTCTCCAGCAAGAAGACATTTTAATCAAATCTCATGTGGATTATTCAGGCACATATTTGTGTTTCCTTCTGAAAAAATGTTTCTTTGGAAACCAAATTTTGTTATTAAGGAAATCTTAAAGTTTTGTACTGGATTAAAAATGCTGAGATGTCTCCATATAGTTTTCTCACTGGTATATGATCCAAACTACCTCTCAAACTGTGGTCTTTTTGTATAGGTTATGAAAATGTGAAGGTCTTAAAACCATTTTTGCAAATAACTTTAATGAAATTCTGTTTATTGCATGTTATACATTATTTTCCTATCCCCCACTTAATTCTGCCACAGCAATTTTATAACTCTGTTCCTAGATCCATGCTGACGCACTCCATTCTGCAGTTTCCAGACAAAGCTGTTTTGACAAGCAAGACAAAGCAGGGTGGCAAAAATGCGGTTCCCTCCCTTCGCAGTAGTCAGCAGGATGCAGTGTCCTCAGGTGCTGTGTTCTTTGAGCAGGGACCTGGAGAGAGATTTTAAACTATGAGACCAACAAAACACAGGCTTATGGAGTCTGTGCCTGGGTGCATCCTTGTTATAAATGCCGTCAGGTGTAGGGGGTTTTTGTATGTGACTTGGAATAGAGCATATGGGGTTTGTTAGCTAACTGAGTAACCTGACTTTTGGGTTTACATCAGAGTTCAGAGGGATCTTATGGACTGTCACCCTCTAGCAGCTCAATAACATGAATACATTTAGAAATCTGTACAGAATAAATGCTGTCAAGCTGCCCAAAACAGAAATCTGCAGTGCTGCCCATCCTTGAAGTGAGATACCTGTAAAGTATTAATTGTCTTTTTAAAATTTCCAGTTAACTGCTGATCTGCTAAGCAAGGTGAGGTTTTTTCAGGTCTTTGTCAGGTTCCAGCTACTGCTATGTTGATGATGCAATGTTTCAAACATTTATTCAATAGGTTAGGCTTGACTTGATTCTTGAGCTTAGTGCATTTGCAAGAATAATGATGCAGTCAAAATGCATAAAGCTCTACCTAAGAAAGCTTAAGACGGCTGACAATATATGTGATGAAGAGTCTTTTTATGTCTGATTGTTATGCCTTCAGAATTGATATTTAAGAGTTAGAATGAAGTGGAATATCAGAGATGTTCGTATCTTATTTTGGCTTTGTTTCAGTTTTGAGACCTGTGAATGATAAACAGTCCTGTTTGGTTAAAAATGCATTGACTTGATCCCTAAGACCAAGACCCCTGAAAGATATTTTGATATTTAGATTTACCTGTCAAAAATGCTTGTTTGTTTCTTGAAGTCTGCACTTCGTGTCATACAATATGATGGTTTGCTCTTTTGCAGCTCCCCAACTACACCATTAGTACAGGTCATACTTTCTTGAAATCATTAGACAGATAACTGAATGCAGAGAAGGAGGGAGGAGAAGACCAGTGAAAGAGCAGAGTTTTGCTGCTGACAGAGCTGCTCTCCGTAAGATTTTCCAGATAAATGAGAGCAAATGCTACTGCAGTTATGTAGCAGTCGTATGTGCAGAGGGACATGGAGGAAATACTGCTGGGGAAGCAGTTGTATAAAACACAACACTAGCAGCCCTTGACTCACCAAAGTCCTGATCAATCGTCTTTAGGAGTATTTGAGGAAGATGCTTCCTTGAGGGGGAAGGGTGGGTTGCCTTGGAGGATCAGGATGGAGCAAGGCAACAGGGTTGGGCTTGTCCTTCCCATTCATGGGGAGAAAAGAAAGCACCCAATCTGTGGTGTCAGCCAGGGACCAAAAGTGGGGAAGGAACCCCCTTGGCATGATGCTGTTGCCTGAACTGTAACTTTGAGCTTTCCCAGGGAACTGCATGACTATTTTTTTTCCTTTTGGATTATGGGGGTGTTCTTGTTTTCTGTTGGAATTCTCAAGAGATTTGCATTCAAGTCAAACCCTGAGAACTGAAGGACTTGGGCCCTCGTGGTTGGTGTGTTTATTTTGTAACAAGCAGTAGTGGCTGGACAGGTGGGTAAAAGCAAACAAAAAAACCACAAAGCCCATACCAACAGAGCTGCCTACGCTACTCACTCCCAGAAAGAGTCCTTCTTTTCTTTCCTTTTCCTTTCAGTTCCCAAACTGGAATTTAGGTTAATCTTGCCTTCCACATCTGCTCCAACGTATCTTTCATGATAGTTTCTGCCTGAGAGCTCAATTTCTGATATTGCCCCTGCCCCAGTTATCTGCTGCCTGCTAATGTTCTTAGTTTAAGCTACCTTTTTGACTGACACTGCTTCAGATGTGACAGTGCCACAGGGCACCTTTTTTGACTGCAGAGTCTTGCCTAGGCTTGCTGACTGAAGAGATGTTCGGTGCCATTGCAGAAGAGAGTGTCTCAGGAAAGGTACGTTTGAGGTGACTTTGTTGCCATCTGTCCCACAAAGCCAGGATGGCTGCTTCTCATGTGATAGATTGGCAAAGGGCCAGGAGAAGAGGAAAGCCAGAGGAAGCTCACAAAAGTAGATTTCCCTCAAATTTGGAAGGCAAAGAAACACTTTGGTTTGCCAAAGTGTGGTAAAGAAGATCGTTTTGGAAGATGTGGGATGGTGTGAGTATGTAAAGCAGAGATGTCTGGAGGAAAGGCCTTTTGTCAAGGTGTGAGGCAGGACAGGCTTCAGGCTCTCCCTGTGCATGATAATGTTGTCAAGGGTGAGATACCTGCCGAGGGTCTATGGTTGGCATGCTGAAGGCACTGCCTTAGGGAAGCAGTGGTCCCTGATCCTGCTGTCAGTGTCCCAACTGCTCAGAGAGATCATCTTAATATCTGCATATTGAGCAGAGCTGGAGGTGTGGCCACAAAGGTGCTTGCATCGTCTGTGTTATGGACCTATCTGGAGGTGCAGCTCTTGGTGTGGTCCTCGACATGATCACAGAGTAGGCAGCCACCATCCCCAACACTGCTGTCACTGTCCCAGCTGCACAGGGATCTTTTCTCTCTGTCCTTGTTGAAGGCAGAGATGGAGTTGCAGATGACTTCCATGCTTTCTGTTTCCTCGCAGGCTGGGAAGCAACAGTCGCTGGCATTGCTTTCATGTTCCCAGCTGCACAGGGAGCTTTTCCTCCTGTCCACATCCAAGGCAGAGCTGCTCTGATTTCCTAGGGAGGCAACAGACTGCAGAGTGAAAGTGGAGCACCTGAAATACGAAGAGAAGCTGAGAAATGGGACTGTTCAGCCTCGAGTAGAGAGGGTTCAGGGGGATCTTACCAATGTATATAAATAATTATAGCAGGAGTGAAGATGGAGCCAGGCTCTTTTCAGTGCTGTCCACTGACAGGACAAGAGGCAATGGACACAAATTGTAATACAAGGAGTTATATTTAAACACTAAGAAACATCTTTTTCTTTTTTCCTGTGAGGATGGTCAAACACTGGAACAGGTTTTCCAGAGATGTTGTGGATTCTGACTGGACATGGTCCTGAGCCGCCTGCTGTAGCTGACCCTGCTTTGAGGAGGGGGGGTTGGACTAGGCTATCTCAGAGGTCCCTTCCCATCTCAGCCATTCTGTGATACGAGTGTGCATTTTACCAACCTTCGTAATCCCATTCTTCAGTTAATAGATTATGTACAAATAATAGCAGTATGTTATGTCTTCATGTGCCACACACAGTAGCCATAATTGGCAAAATGCTCTTCTCTAAATGTTAGGTCAGAAATAAGTCTTGAGAACGTAAGGAAAAACTATTGGCCCGTTGAGACTAATGTGTCGCTGAAAGGTGATGGGGCCTGAGAGAGAGGGGCAAGGTGATGGGCAAGGCTAACACAGTGCTGAGTTATTCCTGCAAAACTTGCTGTGTCCTTTGCTGCAGTTCTGATTTACTAACAAGTTGGGGCAGTGAGAAGAACACACTGCTTGGTGACTGAAGTAGAGAGATTTAGGGCATTTTATTAGTGGTGAGGGAATAAGGCATGAACAAGTTCTGGTCTGAGCAGGTGTAGTAAGAGGCAAGGATTCTGTTATGTTTGTGTGTGGACAGCATGAAGACAATACTACTCACCACACAGACTTTCTGTCATTGTTTTTTAAAGGTTTATAACTATATTTAGATCTGTCCTACTGTTCTTTATTATTTTGAGAACTGATAGCCTTAGTTGTATTCCAGGTTACCTCATTTTGATGACCATAGACTACACTGTTCTGCATCTGAAACTTGGAAAATGATTAGCATTTCTTGCAAAGCCTGATGGGGAAAAAAACAGTCCTCCTTTGATAGATATTCTGTATTGAATAAAACCTCCTAGTAACATAAATCAGTAGGCTCACCCTACATGCTATTTAAAAAACAGCATACCTCTAAATCTAGAAATGTGAAAAATGGCTCACTTATGACAACTAAATTCATTTTTCAGGCTGCCACGCCTTCCCCTTCTTCAGACAAACTGGATTTCTCCCCCGGTGTGTCAGAGAAAACCCAGAATCCCACAGTGGCCCCAGAGAATGTCACTGAAGGTGGGATCATGCTACTTCCCCCTCATACTGTGCCATCTGAGCCCATGCAGCAATTCACACCACCTGCTACTGCTGCTAAAGCAGGTAATGTTTCAACATAGCTGGAGATCTGAGGGGTACCTGCAGGTTGGACAGCGGGCAGGGATGGCTTTACTACTGTCAGGCTTCCAACCTGTTGTTAGTTATGAGCTTGCTTTTTATCCAAATGTAAGCCTGTAGACCTGCAGTAACATTGCAAACTCCAGACCACTTAGCCAGTTACTTCTGAGGCAAAATTCTGACCAAGTCCGTCATTAATGGGAAATTATAACTCAAGCAAATACAGCAAAGTAAAAAGCAGAGATTAAGAGCCTTTTTAAATGGGTTAATTTTTATACCTGGTGAGAAATACCTGAGGCTTTCTGGAGTTTCAGAATAGTCTCTCCTAGCCATACTGTTATTTTTGTGTGACTCTTCAGAACATTGCTCCCTCTCAGAAACTCTTCAGTAGGGTTCCCACTGTGTATAGTTGTCAGATACCATGCAGCAACATAGGTGGGACTGAGGAAGCTCACCCCTTAATAGGGGAGAAGCCTAGCCCTTAATAGGGGAGAACATGGCCTCCTCATCCTGGGGAAAAAAAGTTTTGCTCTAATTTCAAAGCTGTGAGGAAGCTTATCAGAATTCCAGCTGCAAAGCAAAAAGTTTTGAAAAGGACATGTTTAACCACTATGTCCTTTGTAGTTGGGTTAAATTCTTTGTATGTTAGAGTATCTCCTTTCTCCTGCTGGGTTTCCTGCCTCCCTGTGCACCCTGACAAAGGGTTAGAAGGGCCACAAGAAGCAGAGAAGCACAGATGTGTGTTCTTCTGCACTCCTGATGTACTGAGGGATATGGAGAGCTAAGCCCTTCACTTCCTGGTAGAGCAAGTCTGATTTGAGACATTCTTGGCACCCTCTGCCAAACTGCAACGTGCCAGCCAGGATAGCAGGAGGAGGTAACAGGAAGAGATGAGCTACAAAAGATCCCTCTCCAAGGCAATGGATCATCATAACCATTGAGTGTTGACTAGGCAGCTCCTCCTCCTCCTTCACAGGAGGAGGTTGAAGAGGACTCAAAAAGGAGCTTGGAAGAAGAAGCTGAGGGGAAGGTTGTGATGAATCTTACCGTAAGTACTGCTTTGTGCAAGGATTGCCTCAAGTTTGTGTGTTCTCAGCCCTACTGTCTTGGAAGTCTCAAAGACAGTCCCTCCTTCTCTCCTTTGGTCATCACCATCTAGCCATTTTATTCTCATCTCATGTGGAGGTCAAAATACAAATCTCCGCTCCACTGGTGTCTAGGACAACTCCCATGAGCAATTATGGAGCCTTGGATGCATTTAAGTAGCAGTGACAGAAAGTCAATGCTGTCAATGTGGCCTCTTCATCCATTTTTAGACCTGTCAGCTGCCACTACTGAGTAGCCTTTTGCTCATCTGTTCAGAGTTTGTAAGTTGGACGTTTAGAAACTAGTGAATGTTGCTTTTGGAGAATCTTTGTTCCGTGGGTTCACAATATTAAAAGGAAGACGTTTAAAACCTTTGAAATACAGGTTTATGGGAACCTTTCCTGAAGTTGTGCTTTGGTATGTTTCTGTTGGGGACTGGATTTGTGGAGTTCGGCATTTTTGGAAGAGGAAAGAGTTTTCACAGATGAGAACTGGGAGGGTGGTCCTGGATGGCAAATAGATTGAATGTGCAGTTCAGCTACAAAATAATATCTTTGCCCTGCTATACAAGTGGAATTTTTAAAAGGGACACTGAGCTGGACGTTGAGGCGTGCCTCACAAGTACCACACAAACATAGAAGTAGTGCTTCTTGGTGAAAGAAGGCGTGAAGTTCTAGTATGGACTATGTTACTTTATTTAATGAGGTTTGTTCTGGTGCAGATGGCTTTTTTGTCTTCTGTTATTGCCTATTTTTTAATACCTGCACTTCTATCCAATTACTAAGAAAAATGCATAACTCTTTATGCAGAGCAATGTTACCTGTGATATACAGGAATAATCACAATGCTTTTCTCTGAAACAGAAGTAGGGGAAATGACACTTCATATTTGGGGAAGAAGAAAAATTTTGGTTTGGTAAAAGATGAAGGAGCCATAGTCATGATTATAATAGATTATTATTTCATTATGTGTTGAGAAATTTTTTTTCTTTTTTTACTTATCCTTGCCTATTCACTGTAAAGTGTTTGTCAAATTTTACTTAACCAATTACAAATAATATTTGAAGATACTAAATCTATATCCGTCCCATCTGTTAAAACATAATGTACTCATTCTGTCTTAGATACAGTAAAAGAACTTATTGTGTCTGCTGGAGATAACATACATGTGATGCTACCCAAAAATGAGGTTGAACTGAATGCCTTTGTTGTCCCGTCACCGCCTACAGGTGAGTTGAATGACCTTGGCCTACAAGGAGATGCATGCACTACCAACCTGTAAATGCAGACAAGTCCCGAGTTACGTGAAGATTGCACCTCAGGATAAAGCCATCTTTCTCATCTCCTACTACTACCTTTTTTGTGGCTGCAACTGCAGAGAGGATTTCCTCCTTTGGATTTTAGAGATTTTTTTTTTTTTTTTTAAGTGGCTTTTGTTTTCAGAACCTGCACTCATTAGCCAGATGGTTCAATAGAAAGCCTGTAGTTTCTACCAAAAGATGATGTGGCCCAGGTTATAGCATCTTTCTGTAAAGCATAGGGGGGTGGAAAGTAGGTTCTGAATGCAACATTTACCTTAAAACTACCAGCTTCTGAACTGCAGCAGCAAAGAATACATATTTCATAGGTAGCTATGTAAAATGCTACCTTCACGTGAAGCTGGTTTTTGTGAAGAAGTCCATTATTTGTGAAGTCCGTTACATCCTTGCTGCTTTACCAAGTTACAGTTACAACACACTGTGGAATTTTAACATGTATTCGTACTGCTTCATTTTGCAGGTTAAACAGTAACAGTCATGATTTCTACTGTAGCATTTTATCTGACGGATGGTGAACTTGATTTCTTGGTTTTCTGGGCTTATCTTGAAGGCAAAGCTGATTACTCTTATGCTGTGTTATTGCTCTTAGAAGCAGCCTACACCTACGAGTGGAGCTTAATCAGTCATCCTCCTGACTATGGTGGTGAAATGGAGCGCAGGCACAGCCAGACCTTGAAGCTCTCTCATGTAAGTGAGCTGTAAGCTCAGGCTCACTGTGCTTGTGCGGTCCTTTCACGGGAATCTAACCTGTGGGGAAGGGCACCTTGATTCAAGGAGTTCGAATAACTGCCAGAGTCTCTTCACTCGCATGTGTCTGCAAGTCTTTGCCATATTAGAAGTGTCTTTTTTAGAGTGCTTTAATAATTTTCTAAGATAGAGTAAAAATTCCTAAGTGTTTTCTTTGTATTCCCCACTTCTGGGCAGTGACTAGTGGCCTTTTGTGTATGTGTTTATAAAAGGAGCTCTAGGTTTCAGATATCCAGGTTCTTCTCTATGGGTTCTTCTCTTCTTCTAGGTTTACAATATGATTGGCAGATTTATGCATACTGCTTTTGTATAATTCGACATGTATTTGTTCTGTGTTTGTCTCAGTTATCGGTGGGACTTTATGCCTTCAAAGTGACGGTTTCTGGTGAAAATGCCTTTGGTGAAGGTTTTGTAAATGTCACGGTCAAACCAGGTAAATCAGTTGGCTAAAATAATGAAATTAATTTCTTCAACGCAAGTAGTTATACAACATGCTTATCTAATAGTCTGTCAGTTACTGTCTGTCAAGGACGTCTGGTAGTCCGGTCATGCAGACATGTTTCATATCTTGGTGTCTATAAAGCATTTTAAGGAAGTAGAGTTAAGGATCTTGCTCACTGTCTTTAAGTGCTCTCTGGTCTTGTACCCTCCTCAGGCAAGCCCTGAGATAGCATCATGCCACCTTTTATGGTCCCCTTCTCCAGTACAGCTAGAAACAGCAATTAGGTGCTGAACACCCAGGTCTAATCTAAATTATACCAGTTAGAACTGGCTGCAGTGGAAGACTGCTGCATCAGTGCACTGCTCTTCAGTAACCTGTTCTCGCCCTTGTCCAAAAAGGACAGCAGATGCTGCAAAGCTGTCAATCCTAGATTTGAATCACTGCGGACTATTGATCTGTAGAGTTAACAGATTAGTTTTGCCTGGGCTTTCACTATTCCCCCCCACATCTTTCTTACAGCAGTCAGAGTTAACCAGCCGCCTGTTGCCATTGCTTCACCCGAAGTACAAGAACTTTCTTTGCCTACAACTTCTACCTTCATTGATGGCAGTCGTATGTACTGGACCATTCTGTGCTTATATCCTGTATTTTTACTATACAGTTACAATGTTATTGTTTGTCAATTACAAGTGAAATTCCTTCTTCTCACTTGTCTCAGAAGTTCCCTGAATCATTATTTATTTTGGGGATTTGAGTCCAGTTATAAATTATTTTAATAAATAAAAATAGTGATAAAATGCAGCCTTCCACTTGGGGATTGAGATGCAGTGTGTCCAAGGCTGCTGCATCCAAACAGCAGCTACTGTTACAGCTTCTTCCTCTCCTGCCCAGAAGACCTCTGTGCCAGTACAGCTGGCGCCATGGTAGAGAGCTGTCACATAGGGTATGATGAGATGTCATAATTACATTCATAATTACTGAGAGCAGACAAGTTGGAATGTGCAGAGTTTGAGACTGATTTTTATTGTGTGTGTGTGAGAATTTTTTGTTTGTTTAGATAAACCATACCAAATGTAACTTGGAATCTGTGGTTTAACAGCTATGGTACATGAATATACCTGTTTGAATATACTTTGAAAGATAATTGTAGAAAATCAGTTAGGGATTAGTGCATGAAAGATTTTAGTATTCATTCCAGTAATTGCCACAAGAAACTGATACGTTTTTCTTTAATGAATGTAGAAAGTATAGATGATATGAAGATAGTGAGTTACCACTGGGAGGAAATTAAAGGTCCTTTGCGAGAGCAGAAGGCATCTGCTGACACACCTGTCTTGCACTTGTCTAACCTTGTTCCTGGAAACTACACTTTCAGGTACCTGCACAGATGCTTTCCTTTGGGGTTTTAACTATTTCTGTGATATCAGCTAAATGTTTGTTTTTCTTTGTGCTCACATGTACCTCCTCAAACAAAAAAACTTAATTTTTCTTCTGCATGCACAGTGCATTTTGCACAGTGGAGAGACATAGGGAGCAGTTTTATTAAAAAGTGCTTGCAGTGATTTTGTGATACTGGTGTAGTGATATTTTACAGCGCCAAATTATGCAAAACAAGGTATCGGAAATTAAATACCTTCCACTCCCAGCAATAATAACTGTAACAGAACACTTTTTTTTTTTCTTTCTTCCAGCTTAGAAGTTGGCAAGTGTCCGGAGATGAAACTCTGCAGTCAGGCTGTGAAAGTCATCCCCTGAAGGGTGGTGGCAGACAGAACAATATTGGGAGACTGACCCTCGCAAGGCACTGTTGTGTGCTGATTTTAATAAAAGTCATTCTGTTCTTCATAAAAGCCTTTGCCTTGCTACAGTTTTCCTCCATTTATGCATTGCTGAGGCTGGATTTTGTCCAGACAATGGAAGCAATGTTTGTGGTTCTGGATGCTTTAATTAAAATCAGAGTTCATTTTCAGAACCTTTTAACTTGAAGCCTAGTCTGCACAGAGGCAGACTTCCCATTGACCCAGCCTGGGTTATTTGGCTGCCATGGATAACAGCCTACCACGCAATATATTATGTATCAGTGTAGCATTAGCAGAATGTGGAAGCCAGCGTACATATACATTAAATGTGGTGCTTTGCATAAGCTTCACCAAAAATTGCATAGCTTCAACTTTCATTTTGTGTTCTTTACTGGAATTGTTCCATATTGTACAGTGGCAGAAATGAGCGTAGGATTTTTTTCTGTATTAAAAAGGGCAGAGCTAGCTTACAAGCAATGCTCTAAGTGTGTTCCAAACCCTAGGGAATTAAGAAATCAGTTGCTATATCTGTGCACCTTTGGGGGAGGCTGAGGTACTTGAACAATAGAGCGGTGTGTTTAAGATTACAGGAAATTAGCTGGTCAACAAAATCCTGATGCTCCTGATACGCATGGATGTGCACCCACTGCAAAAGTATGTGTTCCCTAATGACAGAATTTATGAGCACTAGTTTTGTTCCCACTCAGGGAAGGCTTCAAGAGTGGTTGCCTTCCATATGGTCAGCTGTATGCAGTTTTCACAACAGGTGAATTAGAGATGTAGGCAGTTACCACATTGTGGAGGGCAGCCTTTCATCACTTTCAGGTGTCTGCAGCAGTCTCATTTTAAGATAATTTGTCATTGTGTTTCTGAGAGGCAATAGTTTGTTTTTTTTAAACCCTGTACTTTTTCAGTTTTGTGACTTGACATCTTCAAATATCTGAGCTGATATTACGCTCTGTTAAAATTAGTAGTAGTGTGCCACAAAGAAGTAAGAAGTTAGGAAGTACTACTGTGCTATAAGCAGAGCTTCTGAACATCCAGAGTAGTTTTGGGTGTAGGTGGTAACAGTCCCTGTTCCACTGTGGCTGATGAATGAGATCCCTGCTTTTTGCTGAGTAAATTTTTTAAAGAATTTGCAGTGAAAACTGTTTGAAATTGATGAAGTTGCCATTGACTGCAGGGAAAGGATTTCATCTGGGATTCAGAATAGCTAGGCGCTATTTTTTTTTTTTTCTTCTTAAAGGTTGAAAGCTGTGTTTCTGTGTCTTCTGAATTTCTTTCCTATCTTAGTTGAGGGATACGTGTTTCTGAAGCAAAAGTTTGTATAATCTAATCAGTGGCTCTGTTTTAGGTGGTGTTTGAAAAAGTACCAGAAAAAGTTAACCTTTGAACTTAGGACTTGGCAGAAGTCCATCTTAACAGATTTCCAATATTGTTTTTCCTGTTGTAGACTCACAGTGATTGATTCAGATGGAGCAGCCAACTCCACCATTGCTTCTCTGACTGTCAACAAACCAGTGGATTACCCACCTATTGCCAATGCAGGACCTAATCAGGCAGTCACCTTGCCCCAGAACTTCATCACGCTGAATGGAAACCAGAGCAGCGATGACCATGAAATTGTCAGCTATGAGTGGTCGCTCAGTCCCAAAAGCAAAGGCAAGGTTGTAGCAATGCAGGTATGTCTATTTCTCCTTGCATAAGGTTGGAAAGCTCTTTTGTCTTTGCCTCTAACACGAGCAAGCACATACCTAAGTAACTACTCAGAAGCACTGAAATATCTGGAGTGCTGTTGCTTTTTTTTTTTTCCTTTTTTCTCTCTCTGATGTATTAAGCTCTTATTTTAGATACTACTTTTAATTCCTTCTCATAATTTTTTTCATTCTTTGTGGCGATTTCTGATGCCTGCTGTTGTTTGTTCCCGGGTGGCTTGGAAAGACTGCAAGTTCACAATATCTGTCCTTGGGCCCTAGCGCCTGCTCCACAGGTTTCCATCTTCTGAGATGTTGGACACGCTGAAAATTGTTTTTGGGAGAATGTGGGGGTAGTCAGGGTTTTCTTGTAACAGTTTCTCGTGGAGAAAGTAGGACTCAAACAGAAACTTAATTTTCTGAGTGAAAGATGACAAGACTTTTGGCAGTGTTATGCAGCCATGCTCCATGGTGGGTTTTTTTATGCTCACTAAAACACGGGTTTCCTATGAAGGCTAACTGAATTTATTCTCTTATTTTCATGGCTGTATATTTTTTTTTTTTTTTAGTCTGAGAAAATCTAATAAAGATTTTCAGTGGACTTGCACTCGATAAGTTGGAGATCCTTGTGATTCTGTAGGCAGTAGAGGTAATTAATGTAACGAAGCCAGCTGAAACTCAGAAGCCATTTTTTGTAATAGACATGATAGACATGATTTCTGCTATGTTGCAAATGCTTTAGACCTTCAGAACTGGAAAAAGATCTGTTTAGGAAAGGAGTAATATTGATGCAAGCATATACTGTAGAGGCAATTACGAACTATGGAAAGGCTTATAGCATAATGGCTTATTTCTGTTCATTTACCAAGACAAACACTTTCCAAAAGCATCCATGCAACCTGAACTTATAGTTTTTAAGAGCTGTTCGATCTTAAAGCAACCTTCCTGAAAGAAGGGAATGACTACTTGAGATATCTAATGGATTCATTGGGTATTTAATGTGGAAATGCAGCAGCATTTATAGTTTCTTTTCAAGAGCCGAGTAATCTTTTCATGTCCCTAAAGCTGAGGATGCTGGTCTCAGGTGAGTTACATGGTATCCACAGTTAGAGTGCAATGTAACAAGTACCTCTGCTGGCTAGTTAATCGTTTGGCAAATCCCTTAGTTCTCATTATCATCTTTATTAAAACAAAAACAAAAAACAACAACAAAAAAAAACCCCAAACAAACAAACCAAAACTAATTGCATTGTGACTTGTTATTCCTTGTATGAGAGATGCCACAGATGTTTGTTTTATTAGCAAAAGGGCCTAAAGCTGGGCCCAGTCATTTTATGAGCTTATATAGATATCAACTAATACTGCTGGAAGAGTATACTCAGGAAAGAGTTGTCTTAGAATCATAGAATCATTAAGG
>NW_009222538.1:0-10362 GCF_000690835.1 Fulmarus glacialis
TATTATATAATATACTGTATTTTTACATAAGAATGTTTAATTACTATTATATTTGTATAATTGAGCCAGATTATATTGTTGAAAAATTTCTGTATTTGAATCAAGTATTTGTTGTTAAGGCAAGAGAGCAAGGAATCTTTCTAACAACCTAATAAGCAATTTTCTGTTTGCTTTGGAAACCAGGGTATTTTGAACTACCACTTCAGCATCTGAAGTGATTATGGTCTTATTCCTGTATGGCTTTTGAAATAATTTCTTAATGCTACCAGAATTTTCCCAAGTGGGACAGAATCTCCTCCAGCCACATGTGACCAAAGGACTATTTATAAGTACAACCAAACTATGTAAGAGTTGTCATTAGCTGTTAACTCCAACAGAAGAAGGTGAGGGGAGAATGGATGAGGTTGCTGGTCTCATGCAGGTCAGGTCAGGGCCCTGGACACCGAGGTAGCAAAACTTCAATTCCCCCCAGCCTGCACTTTGCCCCATATACCCAGATTAGCCATTGAGTCACCCAGCTCCTGAGCGATTCTTTTGGAAGGGCTTTGAAGAAATTCTGTATCTCTTCTGAGAACCACAGTAGTTGCCCACTCTTTCAAGATTAGGAGGTTTATCCAAACTAAACAAGTCACCACCTTACGTTTCTGGCTTCACAACAAAATCGTAAGTAAATGCAAGGAAAGGCACACCCCCTGGGGAAGGTATATCTACTGTCCAGCACTGCAAAT
Source organism: Fulmarus glacialis (assembly GCF_000690835.1). Classification (NCBI taxonomy): domain Eukaryota; kingdom Metazoa; phylum Chordata; class Aves; order Procellariiformes; family Procellariidae; genus Fulmarus; species Fulmarus glacialis. The sequence goes on from NW_009222538.1 coordinate 729, forward strand.
CCTCTCCTCAGTTTCTAGCTCTCTGGGGAAAGGAGTCGTCCCCACAACAAGCTGGGGTCCAGCTGTGGATGTCAGGGAGGGCTCTATCAGGTGGAAACAATTAGGGAAGGAATGGTGACCTGCATTGTATGAGCTATTGATGATAGTTCCCAGATAAGTTAAAGTTTACGGTCTAATTAAACCACATCCCCTGCATCTTATCTTTCTTCCTGTATTTCCAGAAAATACAGCTGTAGGTATTTTCTGTTTGCCAGCTGGTCAACTGACCTAGGACTCGCTCCTCTTGACTAAGCACCCTAACCAGCTATTTATTTTATTCCTTTTTACATTCCATTATGCCCAGTGGCACAACTTCAGAAGAAAAGGAAAAGGGCATCTCCATGTCTATGTTGATCATCAGTGACCATTTACTCTTCTTCTGCTCATTTTCAGAAGAAAAAAACCCAAAACCAAACCAAAACTCAAAACAAATCTGCAGGAGACAATTCTCAGTGGATTTAGGTGCTGAACATTAAGACATGCTCCAAGTCTTAATTTTGGTGTTAACTCAGTGAAGTTGGGTATATTTCAGCTTTTCCCACTCTGTAGCTTTCCTAAGAACAAATGCACTGGGACATCAAGGCCAGCATGGTGTCTCGGAGATTAGATAACAGCAAATGCTGAAGGGCAGAAAGTGGCAATGAGAAGCAAGCACCATATAAATTTCTGCCAAATTCTTAAACTATTGCATCTCAAAGTCTTTAGTTAAAGGTTTTGCCTTTGCATTTGATATCTTTCAATGGATTTTTATTTGTGTGTGGAACTGAAGAAATAACTTATGAGACCCCTTAAAAGAAAAAAAAACAACCAAAATCATGAATGATCAAACTCAGTCATTTGTAAAGAATCAAGGAATGAATCTTGACTTAAAAGGTCACTGTATCAATTTCTGCTCCTTTCCAGAATTTCCTTATTTAAAATTATTATTTATGATTGAATAATGCAAAGAATTTAAAGTGATAAAAAGGTAAAAAATAAACAGAAATATGTAAGAATTATATAGATAAAACAGAACAAGCATCTTAAAAACCCAGGACTATTCCCAATAGATCAAATAAACTTCACATTTTTCAAAGGGTTAATCAGTTTTAAGATGTCACTGGACATTTCAGTTTAGCTGAACCCCTTTACTTTTATTGAAAAAATGTCCAGTGCCTTTGAAAAACAGTATTCTCTTCTTCATTTAAGCATGTTTAAATTTCTGAGGGTTCCTTGTAAAAAGTGTCTGTGTGTGTATATACATATTTTTAATTGGTTATTACAATAGATAGTTTTTGAATATATATTTTAACATAACAGAAGTGAGTACTCTCAATAAAACACAGCATTTTCAAAGAAAATGCATTTTAAGATTTAAACAGAAGCAAACAGGGAACTTGCTATTTATAATAAACCAGTTCTAATTACCACTGTAAAACAGAACAAAGAGAAGAGTTCAAGCCAAGTACCTTATTCTTCCTATATTGCAGTCAACCATGTGAAGCAAGTTTGTTTATATACAGACAGACATGCTTTAATTTTTTGCGGATTTTAATTTGCCGTTATGCAGAACACTTACTAAATTCTAATAAAGCACTTCAGATTAAAAGGTAAATGCTATGTGTTTCTACAGTTTTATCTTAATGATATTTTGACTCTCTGTACTACTTCTAATACCTACTACCTTTTGTAAAAGGCCCACAACATTTTCATGTGTAACAGTTCACTCCTCTTAAAGATACACACCTACAGACTACCAGTAATAAATAAAATTTCCATTTTAGATATTTTAAGTGTGAACAATATTGCATTTTTGTTTCAAATAATATTAATCCTTTAAAGTTTGCTAGTTTCTTTAAATGATTCAAAGGTTACCTCTGCATTTAGGTTGTCTGCAAGGCTTTCAAGAAACTGGCTTTCAATTGGATTCTGCTGAGTAAGAAGAGTCAGGTAATGACTGAGCTTATCATGAGTTGTAATAATGATGCCTTCTCCAAATTTGTCAAACTGAGGCCGTCCAGCTCGACCAAATATCTGCATGACATCTAAAATTCCAAGGTCAACAAAGGAGCCTCTTTTTGCAGCATATATTTGTGTTCCCTGGTTGAGGAAAAGTTAATAAAAATTAACATAAGTACACATGAATATAATCCTGATGAGCTGAATACTGAAATTAGGCAAATATAGCATGATTTCAGAAGTGTACTTTAACTAATCCTTTCATAATCTTTGATATATTTAAATCTTTACTATACAAACTAGACTCCCACTGGAGAGAATCAGTTTAATTAGATATAAATAACATTTCAAGTCAATCAGACATTTCCCCTCCAGGCCCAAAACCCACAATAAAGATCTTGCTATCTATGCTTCTTTACAGGTTTCTTTTAAGACAGATACCCATGTGCAGAGTAATGGAAGCTCTTACCTTAATAACAACAGCATGAGCAGGAAGATTGACACCCCAGGCGAGCGTAGCTGTACAAACTAGGACTTTGATATGTCCGTTAGAAAACAAGTTCTCAACCAAACTTCTATCTTGCCGCAAAATACTAAATCCATCTGGAAACAGCTCACGTAACTGCTTATTTCTGGATCTCTGTACCTACAATGGACAAGCATAAAAATTAAATTCACTTCTAATTACAGTAGAAGAAGCATTGTATTAAAAAAATTACAGGGAAAAAACCCATTGAATATTATGAGTCATACAAAAGGAACTATTTCTATTAATGTCAAACTTTTCATCAACACCAATCGCATGATTTTCTACAAATGGATTTGACTTCTGTTCTTACTTTCCAAAGAATACACTTAATTGTTTAAAAGAATACTTTTATAAAAATATAGCTTCACTTAAACAGAGATCCAAATTTACTGATAACCAGTATGAACACTGAAACTGAGAACTCACATATTGCTTTTCCTTAAAAGCTACTCTTTCAGACTATGCAGGCAGCTAGGACAGGCTTAATGCAGCAGGCCACACACTATACTTAACATTAAGGAGGGGATACCCTTCCCCACCACTAGCCGTTGCATCAGCTCAGCACAGCGTGGATTAATAAATTCATAGTACAGAATCAAACTGTTCATCTACCCCTCATTTTTACCTTCCCCATGCGTAGAAGGCTGGGATCTCAGCCTGCAAAACCCCAGGTCCTCCAGCCTCCCACTGCGTACAAGGTCCATAAGCGTGTCTCCCTTATTTCTGGGTGTTAGCTTTATCATGCTTTACCTAAACCAAATATTGACTCAAAGTTAAGAAAAACTAATACACTTCCCTTCCAAACACTAAACTCCGAAACTCAGATTGCTTTGGAGTGTGTCTTCCAGAAGCAACAGGGAAGGAAAACCAACCACTTAAAGAGGAAACCCAAACCACCAGAGTTCGTGCTATTTTAGCCCAATGGGAACAGTTGTCTTTCTGTTCAGAAACATGGCCTTGGGCTAAAGCTCAAGTATCACAAAAAGTACAGCTCTTTTATTACAATTAAGATGACAGGAGGAAAGGCATGGTAACCCTGTTGTAAACTGGAATAAAGGACCTTCAACCAAGCTTATATGAGCTTAAATATAAGGTCAGAAAGTGTGCCGTATACAAGCTCTTTACCCTCGCCCCTGGCTACTGGTTCCTCAGATCTTCATGTTTCAATGTCCCTTATTTGCCACAAACACCTCTGATTTTCCTCCCATCTCTTCCACATTCCTAACTGCTGCACTCACTGCCTTCCAAAAGCGATCGCTGCTGAATATGACACCAGAAGGGTTGTGGTAATGATGACTCTAATCTTTCTCTGAAACAGATTTCTTTATTATCATTGTCACCAGTGAATCTCTACTTTTTCATAGACAAGACAGTTAAGTATTTTTTGACTATCACTGTATTTTCAGCCCTGTATATGATAGTGTATTAATTCTAGATCAAATCATGACTATTAGTATTATTTTTTTAAATCTTCACAATTACTATTACCTGATACACAGCCACTGAAAGTTGACTTAAAGGATACAGATTGGGTAACGCAAAGCAAAATACGGTTCACAGTACTGGCATACTGCCAAACATGAACAGTAAATCTCTGCAAACACAGAAATAAATAGGGAGATGGGAATGCAATTATAAAGGAGGACATGGAAAGAAAAAAATTGTAGGAAAAACACATTTCTCAGCTTCACAATTATCCAGCTTCTCAATATCTGATCTTTCCTGCTTTAGCAGTAATTATTTACTATTCATTTAAAGGAAATCAAACTCCGCTTTTAACTACACATGATTTTTTGGCAAATTTAATTAACTGCTGTAGTGCTTAAAAATGAATAAATAAGAAATTGAGAAAGTGGCAGTGCAGTTCATGAAGCTTATTCTTTATGAGCTAGAGAATGGAAACAAATACTTCATCAAGAACACAAATACACCAAGGTTTGCATTTATAGTATATCAACAACAAATCTCACAGAAGACAGGCATGTGGAAAAATCACTTCAGCTGCAAATCTGAGAATAATTGTGACACAGAGATTTGGATTGATCTTGATTACATTCAGAACGTGGTGTAAGCATTTAACAATGTAATTAGCTTTTGTCTTAAATAAAGCAAATCTTCCTATGTAATAAGACAACCATCAGAAATTTCACTTTTTTGGTAGTGCTTGTTGTATTGGTGTCACATGACTATCTTAAAGGTATTAAAATACTACTTTTCAAAAAGCACAATTATTCAATATCAAAAATTACACTTTAAATATTATAATACGTAGGTGAAAAAGCCAAATCTTGTTTTCAAATCTCCACAATTTAAAATTTACATACCTTTGTTTGTAATCTGATAGCTTATGTGGTCTAATGTGATTGAAAGACAGGAAAATCTACTAATGGGAAACTAAGAAGAGTAAAATCTTGTACTATGTATGGAAGGAAACTATTTGTTTACAGTTTTAGGAACTACAATTTCACCAATTTAGAGAAAGAAACTTGTGAATATAAGAAAAAGGAGGAGAAAGGGGAAAAGTTTGTGACAGAAAACACATTAAGATATGGCAATGCTAGTCTGACTATAATTCAAGTACTTACAAGCTTAATATTAATCGACCGTTTAAAAATACGTACGTACACCTAAATGTATCCATATAGTTGCGTTTAGATAGAATATGCACATGCTTCTAAAATCTACCACACATTCTAAAACAACACCTTTGAAATATTTAATATTCATAGGTTTTGCCTGTTCATTTATTGAATCTATGAAGTGCTAGACTTCCAGGTTGCACAGTAACCAGTTTAGAGACACATTAAATACATTTTTTCCACCACAGATGATGAACTTTTTTAAATGAAAAACTCACATCCCACTTTTGACATAGGAAAAAACAAATGCCAAGCAAATCAAATCACTAACTATCCTTGATGATTCCATTAACTGCACAGAAATTGAATTGATTTTCTTTCCATAAATTTGTGCCACTTTAAATTACAAAGATACAAGGCAAGTTAGTTCAAGAACAATGAAGTAACCCAATTTTATACACTTGAGAAAATAAAGTGAAAAAAAAAAATCACATATCTCAGTGATGGCTTGGAAGACTGCTCATACAGCATACCCTTTAATGGCAGCATATTTGCAAACAAATGTCCTAAGCTCTTGTGCCAATGAATTGCATGGTTATTCTATTAAATCTGGATTTTAATGGTTGCAGAGACAACAAAACCAACAACTACTAAATAAGGCAAGTGAAACTATAAAAAGTTATACTACTCCCATGTTGTTCTATTACAGACTAAAAAGTTTTGCTTAAAATTTATATGAAATGTTACTAAGTGCCTCAGGTGTATGAGGAAGTTGTTATTATGAGGTCTGGCACTGGTCTCCTGATTAAAATTGATTTTCTTTCCCCTCCCTTATTGCTCAAGAGGGCTGTAGATTTATGACTTTTGCTTACATGTGTGTGTGCATCTAAAACAGTATATATTAAATAAATTCCTAGTTTAGCTTGCTGCCACCTATATTTCTCCTCTAAATGTCTTGAATTTCATGCAGTTCTTGATTAAGACACATTAAAAATGTCACAATTAGACACAGAAAAATGTCCTACTTAATTTTAATGAGAAGTGAGGCATATGTAGCGGAAGAAAAGATTTAATCAAGCTTTAGTGTATTTCAGCTAAAGACTTAAAAAAGATAACAGCCCTCCTTACCCTTTGATACTCTGGTATCACAAAGGTATTATAATTCATAAAGACTGTAAGATGCATGCTTTTTGTCTAAACTACCAATACTACATGAATCAAAGAACAAAATTTTTAATAGGCTTATAGCTATTTTTTTAAAATTTTATCTAAAAAACAAGTAAAAAAGAGTAATAAAGCTTGATTATGAGAAGCAGCTGCCAATAAATTGCTTCTTGATAAGTGAAACACCAATTTATGTCTTTTCTTTAATCTCCAATTGCTATACCCATCTAGGACAGACTAAGTAGATCACCGCTACTTGGTAAGGTCAGATTTTTTTTTTCTTTCTGTAAATTACTTCTTTTTCCTTTCTGTCTCCTCATTTTGAAGATACTGTTTGCAACTTTGAATTTTGGTGTTTTCTCCCAATAATAACAACACATTTTTTGACTATCATATATTTTCTTCCAGTAAAATAAATGGCACAGGCTATTCTAGTATTTTTCTCATGATCATCTTACTATAGCAAAACTTCATGCTGGTGATCGTAAGACTCAATCATTGTAATTTTCTTTCTGTGGAGTTCACAACAGGGCGGCACTTGCAGTTTGTTCAGAATGCACCATCATATTTGTTCACTGGTTTGAGCAATTCTGAGCAATTTATTCCCATCCTTCATTCTCTGCACTGTCTCGACACTCTGCAAAGTACTAGCTCTTAATTTTGAGGCCTCATTAGCTTCACTTGACAAGTGTCGGTGCTCAGATAGCACAGATATCACAGACATCTAAAATAAACAAAGTAAAGTATCTTTTGCTGCAGCCTTCAATGAAGGGTAGTTTTAATTAGTACTACTACTGTGTGATGAATATAATTCAGTTATTTCCCAAATAACTAATCTGTAACTTTCCTGAAGACATCTGAAAGTGTAATTCTTAGGTTGACCTTCTAAATTTTTTTAAGTTCCAACAAGACAAAAACCTCCTCTGCCTCATTCATATTAATCATACTGCTGAATCTGCTCTGCTGGCTCATTTAAAGAATACTGATTGTCTTTCAAAATCTATGAGATTAAGGTAAGATGGGAGAAGTCTCTATCCATTCAGGAAGTAAAGGGTGGCTGAGAAAAGCAGAATGAAAAAAGGGAAGTTGAAGACTCCGTACATAAGCTTATTCCTGTACCTTAAATACAAAAAACTAACATGACTTCAGTATGTATGAGGACTGAGAGAAATGGAAAGAAATGATAAAAGGATTGCATGATCATTCACCATTTTTGCTTTTCAGAATTTACTACATACATATTGCATTTAATTAATCTATACAAGTTAAATCTTCAACATAAGTTTTATTCTTTTACTCATAACGGCTGTTTCAAAGGGGAGAGATCAAAACTTAGATAGTGCCAATAAAACCATGAGAAGGGGTTTCTAAATGTGAAGTAAAAATATAATAATTTCTTGTTACAGAAAAAACCATGAGACTCCATAATGTGCACAGTTAGAGCAAGTATATGAAACCTAGAGAGAATACTAAACCATGAAGATGAGCAGTAACACTATCCAACAGTTTATGAAGGGAACTGAACATGAAGAAATGCAGATTGGAGTCTAAAGGGAGAAGAGAGGAATGCATTTGAGCTGCAATGATTTTACCTAAGGACTCTTCTTTTATGAATTAGAACTTTTATTTGTACTATTCAACTTGTACTGTCTGCATAACAACTAAGCTATCAGCAGCTGTTTCTAGGACAAGGATGAAGCGGCATGTTATGTGGTAAGAGCAAGATTAGATTATTATTTTATTACAGAAGCAAAGAATTAACTTTTGGAAGAAATTTTCCCTTTTAAATCCTTCAAGGAAAATCACATACATTTCTGTGATGAATATATATTAAACAATTGGTCCTTATCTTGTATTACCTTCCATACCTCTTGAGAAACAGCATAAAACGGAAAATTATTAGTATTTACTAAACACATAGTAATACACTAAATCATATATAAACAACTTGTCACGAAGCTCTTCTGCAAAGTTATAAATCAGTCATTTTTAAAAAGATACCCAACAGTTCAATACATTGGATTCGGTAGTGCTTCTGTGTTGATATGCCCTCACATTACTTCCCTCGCTCCTTCCTCGGAATAGCAGCATTAGCTTCACTCACTGTTCACCCTGCAGCTGGTTCCTGTGAAGAACCCAAAGACTACTGAGAGCTCTCCTCAACCAAAATGACTTGCATGACCTAGCAGATAATTTCTGGATGGATGCAGGCTGGCCAATATGCTATTCTACTTAATGACTACGCATGCTCATTCTCTACATCTTCACTTTTTAAATGTATCCAGCTATTAACTTTGTATAGTTATCCTGAAGTAATATCTCTGTCCAACATTTATTCTTTTACTGGGTTATAATTAGTGGGTATCTGGCAATACAGTATTTGAAGAAGGTAATTCTAGCAAACAAATGTTAATCAGTTTGAATTTCTCCTGGAAGAGTCAATAATCTAATTGTCTCCCTCTGCAGATTTAAGTTCACTGCATTAAAGTTAGAATTGTTTAAATCTATGAGTTACTGCTCTGATCAATTTACTGAAATCACCTCAGTAAGTTCTGTAAAGTGCTCTAAAAATAACTCTGAAGGAGAAAAAAAGGAGAGTAGTGTGACTGCTTTGCTTAAACTTCTTCCTCTATCAGTGTAAATATAACAATTCTTTGAGTGCAATCATCAGGAGCACATAATTCAGGACTAATTTTCTGTATTACATTATTACACCCGTTTTCCTTCTGAACCTTCTCCTCCTTGTGTGTATGCAGGTTTCTACTGATTTAGGGCTGTCTCCTGTCAATTTGTAATTTAGAAATACTTGTTTAGAATAGGAATCTATCTGCCCTGAGTCCTCAGTAGGCCACAGACTATTTTTCAGTTGTTGCACTAAAAGCAATTCTCTCTACATGCACACATAATTTTCTGCAGGGCAGAGCTACCTTCAGTGAAAAGTTTTTAAAAATATTTCAGGTCTATATAACATACTGTGTTTCTGTAGTTTGTAAAACACAGAGTTATTGCAGAGTGAAGTATTCATGTATTTAAACCACAATTAGAAAAACTGTATGAAAAAGAGAAGGGAGGAGAAGTTTAGGAACAATTAGGAACAATTGCCAAGCAGCCTATCAAAGTCATGACTGTCTTGTTCTAACATAGTTGCATTTTTCTAATCAAGTAAAATAATGGCCTCTTTTCTTCAAAGCCATACAATTCTCATTGTGTATGACTACCAGTCTTGAGATATGGTCACATGATACTTGTATTTTAGTACACTCTTTTGCTTATCTTTATTACTTAGACTTATGTCATGGTTTAACCCCAGCCAGCACCTAAACACCAGGCAGCCGCTCGCTCACCCCCGCCTCCGGTAGGATGGGGGAGAGAATCGGGAGGGCAC
>NW_009222538.1:10388-32836 GCF_000690835.1 Fulmarus glacialis
AAAACAGTTTAATAATTGAAATAAAACAAAATAGAACAGTAATAGTAACAGTGAGGAAAAACACAATAACAGAACATACAAAGCAGGCGATGCACAATGCAACTGCTCACCGCTCGCCGACCGTGTGCCGCAAATGGGAGGAGAGCCTCCTCACCCCCCTGCCCCTAGTTTTTATACTGAGCATGATGTCATATGGTATAGAATACCCCATTGGCCAGCTGGGTCAGCCACCCTGGCTATGCTCCCCCCGCCAGCTTCCTCTGCACTTGGCAGAGCATGGGAAGCCAAAAAGGCCCCCCGTGCAAGCACCACCCAGCAACAACCAAAGCATCAATGGGCTATCATACCAAACCCAAAACACAGCACCCCTCCCCAGCTACTGGGAAGAAAGTTAACTCTGTCCCAGCCGGAAACTGGACAACTTAGTTGTTTACTTTTCAGCCCAAGTTGCTAACTCTTCTACTTTTTACAGGGTTGATGTTTGTAGCTGTTCTTTGAAGAAAAAACTTGGGAAGCTGTTGTTCCCTTTAAAGGAAAATGAATTTTGTAAATATGGACCAAAACCACTGCTTTCAAAAGTGAAGAGTGAAAATTTGTAATTTTTCTGCTAATAAAGAAAATATGAATTATTGCTAGAACACTACTTACACAGTAGTGGTAACTGTTGGGAATTTGAAATCTGGCAATTCAATGATTCCCTGATGTAGTTTGCATATGATAGATAATACTGTGATTTTTCAAAATAATGCAGGTTTAAAACATACTTTACAGTTGTACAAATCGGAACATTATTCCTCATGTCTTTGTGCTCCAGTGAGAGAATAATTAAAAAAAAAATTCCTATGCATTATCCTTTTCTTCTCTTTTTGATTCACAAGGAAAGGAGGTGTAAAGCAGAATTTCTGGTACATTTTTCTATTGCCCTGGCCTTACCACAGATCATAACCTACTTATTGCACAAAGTTGTGTTTCATCCAGTTGGCACATTAGGAAGCGATGACTACCAGTTAAAGAATGGATTGGTATGGTGTCCAGAAATGTCTTGCCTTATTCAGTGTGCTCTTTTTACAGTATGCTAAGTTACATCATAGCAGCCCTACCTTTTTTTCATTGGAAGTTACATGGTGCATAGAGAATGAAATAAGATTCTATAGGTGGAGGAAGAATAGCAATCAGATTAAAAGCCCCAAACAAGAGGTAAACATTTAATTTAATCTTTGATTCCTCAGTTCTATAATCTATAACGCAGAAGATAAAAGTGTTTACAGACCTCACTGACAATAGAAGCTAAGAAAATTTAGTATTGCTAAAATGTTACATTTTTGAGCCAGCCAGACAAGCCAAGAATGAAAGAATCACGAATGCAAGTTTGACCATGCATAAATGATGGTTTTGCAACAAGTCACCGAGGATGTAGACGTAGTTTCAAATTACCTCACTTAATGCCTAGCTCTTATAAAGCAAAAAAAGGAACTATTTGTATAGACAATACACTACTTCAACTTCAACCAGAATTTTACAATATGGACCAAAGTAACCTAACATTTCACTTCAAGCCAGACTGCGGTGTCTGTCTTACAACTGAATGAATTACTGATACTCAGATAAAAAGGTTTAAGAACTTAGAATGAAAAATAATTCTTCTGTGAAAACACACACGGAAAACAGCACTAGGTTTAGATAGAAAGGAAATGTTTGTTATAATGACCCAGTTTAAGCCCCACCACTGAGTGAAAATGCAGTAAAAATAACAATAATTTTCATATATTGTACAATGATAAGCATCTTTCTATTGTTTATAGCAAGTGCAATAAAAATTATATAGAGACATTTTTGTACTGCTTCAGTATGATAAAAATCTGGACTTCACAGTGAACAGAAATCCGTGCCTAAATAATCTTAAATCTTATTAAAAGAAGTGTCAAAACATTTCAGTTTAGCAATAACACGAACATGCACATCAATTAAGACTGAATTAATTGTATAACATCACAATGTTAAAATGCATGCAAAATCATGTAAAGCTCTGGTTTTCCTTCTCATCAATTTAGAAATAAACTGTTCTCTCTCTGGGAATAGATATATGAAACATGTAATTTACAGCAATGTATCTATTCTTCTCCAGCCCTTGAGACAGGAAGTCCTGTCGTCCTATTTGTTAACCACTTGGAATACACAGATGAAAAAGTCATCAATCTTGGTCAGTTTTGCTGACAGCAGAAGTTTTCAGTATGCTGTTGGAAAACTAGCCAGTAGGAAAAATATACAGCATGAAAAGAAATTGATAGAGAGAGAGACAGTTTGATGGCATGCAAGGGTAGTAATTGCAACAGCAAGGATGAATTTGTACCAGTTTCAGTTTGAATACTGACATCCTCCAGAGACCTAGTTAAACATTTTGTTGCTGTGCTTAACTGTGCAAAGATTTCAATATTTCTGCTTCAACAGGAAACTGATACTGTATGGTTTCTATAAAAATATTTGTTATATTTAAGAACACCTCCTTTGCTTTGTAATACTCAAAACTGCCACTCTGCTGAGCCATGAAAATACTGGATGCATTTTCACTCTGAGACAATGAAAGCAAAAAGTATTTTCAAGATCTTTCCAATACAGCTGCAGCTTACTTATTACATATCATCATGATTTTTAGTGCAACTCCTCCTCAAAGGCTATACTGACTGAGACATCATTAACCCTGCAAGAAAAAAATCCATTTGTGAACATTAAGAATATTACTCATTTCATAATTAAAACAGTCCACTACAACTTCACAGCTATGCAAAATGACAGATTAAGGATTCTTCAAAAGAATGGAATTTCTCTTACAAGTTTTATAGGTAATTGGAAATGTGTAGTATGAATTAATAGTCTATAGGGTTTTCAAACTATTTTAGACTGGCATCAGTATGTAGGACCACGAAAAGCTGAAATTTATCTTAAAACAGGAAAATAATTCTTTCCCTTTGGAGAGATGAACCCTAGGTATTAAATATCTTTTGATTTGGTATTGTGGCTTGGTTTCTTCACTTTTCTAGCTTCTGCCCTACAGCATGGAACACAGACATGGTAAAAAAATGCAAGTTGATAAAATAAAAGTAGTACAAATTCCTAAAATAAAAAAGGTCAAAATTATACTCACCACTCATTAAGTAACTTGAACTATGTAACCTGAACTCTAACAAGAAAAAAAGATAACCAAACTAGCACATCAGACCATCCGCAGCACCATAAAAATAAGTTTTTTGACAGATACCTGTGTAATACGAAGACCCATAAGAAAATTCGTGATGTAATTAGCATCACATAAAGTTTTTTTTTATTTGTGTGCTAATACTATTAAACAAGTCTCAGAACTAAAGACACGTTATTCCTCCTGTGCCTTTGCTATTTCAAGAGAATTTCAATGATTCCTTAGTAACACTTTGTAATTCAGTGTTGCCAAATGTTAAATCTTACAAGACAAGCACTTTTGAGAAATTTCCAAAGGATATTAAAAATTATAGATGTTTATGTATTTTCATATTACAATGTCAATATAGTATCATCTAATTAATTATAATAAGTGATAATTATTTACTTTATGTGATAAAGTACTAACAGAAAAAAACTCTTAAGAAACCAATAGACCTTTAAGTGGTGAGACCAATGAAACCTAGTTTCCTATGAATTTTATATTCCTTGTGCCCCTGTCCCAACTCAAATGCATGCCCCATCAGATTTCCATAACCTCAACTCTCTCAGAATTATATCCTTGCCTTACTGTTTCATAAATTTTTCCACTGTACCCTCAGGACAAAAAAAATCCATCTTATAAATGACATCTGTAAGACTTACGCTGATTATCAACACCACCATCTGATTATTACCGACACCTTTGACAATTGTGTTGTCATTTTTGTTAGTTTTATTCCAAATTACTAGCAGGCTGCTCTCTGAAGTTCTGCAACCTCAGTGCAGAACTGTGAAGCCTGAGGACTATTAAACATCGTTCAAAGTCAGTTTCAAAGGTAACATGATGTCTTCACGCACCTAAAAGGGCGCAGAAGTAGCACCTAATAAGTGATGAAACAAGGTTTATATTACAGTGCTCTTTTGGCCAGCAGACCTGGGAATTTAGAGAGAGATTGTCAGTTAAACTGAGGCAACTATTAGGCTCGCTGCCAGAGGAAACCAGGTGATGCAAGAAAGGAGCACTGTGCAGTTACCTCCATAGAGCTCTATTTTACAGCCAGAGCCTGTTCAAATGTAGGGTATTTTCCGACAGACCTCTGCTAAATTATGAGATCCCTTGTAGTTTTAAACTCTATCTACTGGAAAAAAAAAAAAAGGTCTTATTACGCCCCTCTCTAAAAAAAAACCAACCTCAAATCCAGCCTTTATAGTCCCAATATTTTATGTTACTAACATTATGTTTCATACTTCATGAAGCCTGCAAAATAATTGCTTTATAAAGTTTAAAAATCACAGGGATGAAGACAATTATGTATAATTAAATTTGGCTTTGAAAGACTGTTTTCTACATCTACAGTTCTTTAAGCATATACCTAGCACATATACCTTCTCTCCAAAGCTGATATTTTGAGCAAAGGATGACTATTTTCTTGTGCAAGTAATTTTTATAATGTATTTACAGAGATTTGAGAAAAAAAAAAATTGCATTGATGTTAATTCATCGATCTGCTTTGTCTGGGGTTTGTAAACTAGGTTAGAAATCCTCTGTCAAAACTGAGGAGCTCGCTATCATTAAGATATTGTAATTCATATACCATTATTTTAAAGTAGGCTAACAGTTTCTTCAGCAAACTAACTTTAAATGCCTTACCCACATAGCAGATAGATCTCAGAGGAAATTTAAGAAAATATCTCACGTATCAAACATATCATGGAGACTAAAGTACCTGATATTGGAAGAAGTAAGGAGATTGTTACTTTCTCACTTAATGCAGCTCATAGCAGCACAAAACAAGTGAGAGGAGAGCTGCTGTGCTGCTTCCACAGTCCCTCTCCAACCCTGATTAATTTCCATTTTTCATACTCTGTTTACTTATCGTGCATACATTAGTACTAATGACTGTTCAAAAGTGTTAGATGCCATACCGTGAGCTTCATTTTCTTTAATCTTCTAATTATATTAACAGTCTTTCTTCTGTACAATTAATAATCATATCTGTTCGAATCGTTACATCCTTCATGCATTTCCTCTGCTTAAAAATGTTTTTCATTTCACAACTCTCTCTTCTTTTAAGAGCAGCCCAATCTCAAAAGGCTTTGCAAAATTCTTTACCTAAAAGTTGAACCCATATCTGTAACTTTGCATTTTTTGGGGTGTTAGGACTCTAGGAGGAAAGCAAATAGTAAACAATGCCAACGCTTGCCTTAAAATTAGTATGTCTATATAATTTACCACTTGAAGTAGTAACATTTTAAAACTGAGTAACTTTATATTGTTTTAAATGACAAAAATAACTGAAGTAAAAACATACATAAAAAGAAAAAAGTTTTGTCCCTACTTTAAGACTAAAAGCTAATACTATCTATGTAAAGTAGTTCTATAACTAACACTGCAATCACTTTCAAGACATATTAATAGCTTTCCTCCATAAAAAGAAATTTTATCTGACTGTACAGAACTGAACCACATACCATGGTTCAGTGGTAAGGCAAATATCATGTTTGCGGAGTTTCATAACACATACACACTACAGAGTTATCACCAGGATATCAGTTTTCAGTGGTTTCAAGATGCTAATACTGAATTATGAATTGAAATCAGAATAAAAGGAATGGAGAATCTTTGACTCTTGCAATCCATACAAACTTTTAATTAGCTTCAGTGTGACAGCTATTTCAAAAACTTTTACTGTTTTGCTTCATTTTCTCATTATGCACTTTGAAAGCTAACATAAAATATGATATATTGTATATAAAATGAATGTAAACAACATAATGTATAAATAATAAATAATAGAAAATATATTGCAAAGCAAACTTGGTGATCATATCATCACTCATCTTTAGAAACTAGTTTACACATCTAAGAATATTTTACTTTGCAAATCCCAGTCTAAACATCTGAAGCTATTCAACAAAAGTATTTCCTTCTGTTAATGTTGTATTTGGATTTCAGCTAATTTTTAAATTGATTTTTTGAGCTCCAAGTATGGAATTGCCAATTATCTTGTCACAGAAATTTTACACAGAATGGAAATACAGAGGCTAAGCTTACCTATAACACTGGTGTTATCTCTACTATCCCCAGTGACCACTCACGAGAGGAAAACCTACTGAGCCTGTTTTCTGTGATAATATCAGACGGCCTTTCTGATTAGATTTACAGAAACAGACTGATGACTTATAATTCTTGGCATAGCCTTTTCAATCTTGAGATCAACCCAGAAAAGATTTCCTACTCCATTTCTTTTTTGAGGAGGCATCACTGGAGATAACTAGATAGTTCCATCATACTTGTTTAATCTGCACGCTGCTAAAACTGAAGAGGGCCAGCTAATGCTGTCTGATGCAGAGAAATGTCCCTAGAAAGTAAAGTAACTGCCCGACCATTTGAGACAGGCCACTTTGCCAGCAGCTTGATACGGCAGGGGTTAGTTTGAGATTAAAACACTGTAGATGTCTACATGCACATCTGTACAGCTGGAGTGGGAGTCTGAGCATCCTTCACAGTCAATAAGCACCAGGCAGCAGGGCTTGTACAGCGTTTCTGCTCCCTGACCACCCCGTGTCTGCTCATGGTTAAGCTCAGGCATACTTTTGGCTCCACTGCCTGAAATGCACTGAACTCCACCAACTACAACAAGGAGCTCAGATACATTGTGCATTTGCAGTTACCATGTGCAGTCTCCTAAAATCGGTGTGCTATAATCTTAGCCTGAAAAGCACTGCACTGTCATGTTTCGGATTTAGACTGATGAACAAGAATTACTCTGGAAAGAATTAAAGACAAAATACACCCTCAAATAACTTTCCATTGCAACAATTTCTATTGTAACTGACTCAGGTGGCATTGTCTCAACACTCCCAGATGGCACATATCAATAATAGCTCTTAATTATCACTCACCATTCCAAGTAAATTGGAATTTGCATTATCTGTCTTCCCACTAATCCCTGCTTATTCTGATACTGAATACCTCCTATCACAGAGAAACTGAAGAAACAATTGAAAAGTTAATGGCCCTATACATGAAAATTAATCAGATCATCCTATGGTTTTAAATGCCTGAACATAACAGAACTAAAGAACATCATAGTAAAAAGAGGAATGGAGACTTTACATCCTTTTTATTGGTGACAATGGCAACTTAATCAGTTATTATGATAAATAATGCAGGGGGCATTATTTATCATAAATTCCTTTCATACTTGTTAGAAACCCCAAATATAATTATGCACCTTCCCATAAAATATTACATTCCCATAGCCCTTTCTTTGCCACGGACAAAATTATGCAATATATTCACAGAATCTGTTATCACCACACTCAGTACAGGTCATAGTGCTACTTAAACATATATCAAGAAACAGTTTTCTCCAATGTGACAAATTTGATAAGAACATACTATAACTGAAATGTTCTCAAACTGTTGTCAGACAAAGAATGGGATTAAATGCCTAGTTAATCGCAACCTATCTTTACCCTAAAAACAAAAAATGATAGCAGATGTTAAGTGTTTTTTTTTCCTTATCTGTGCAAGTTTCTACAGTTTAATTTTTAGTTTGAGAGTAAAATTTGAGAGCTTTGTGTTTGATGGAATGAGTTGCCTGTGAAACCCTGAAGTTGTCTGAAAGTCCTCAGTACAAATTCAGCCATAGAGGGGAAAAAAGTTTCCACTAATATCATAAATAAGTATAAACTTTATGGGGAATCCCATCCCTACTCCCTTAAAATCCCAAAAGAAAATGCTGACTAGAGTAGTCATACTACTTCAACCTCACCTTTACACACAGCATATACTTTATGTTACAGAACAGAAAACTGAATTCAGGAAAATCTAGATTGTTAGTTTAGCTGATGACTTCCTGTATTTACATCAGCCCCTTTATAGTCACAATAAATTTTGGTATGTCTCTCCTCCAGAAAAAAAGACAAATTCATAAAGCTATTTTGTGAAGCTGTGTCCAAGAGTAATCAATTCATCCTCATGCGTTTTCTCCAATTAATCCCAGTTATGATGCCTGAAACTAATTTCATACATGTATTTCATAAAAGTAAATACCAACTTGAAAGATATAAATATTGAATTGTTCTATTACTATTAACTGTTATTCCAGTAATCAAAACAATTACTAACAGACATAGAAAAATAAATGCTTAAAACTGTCAAAGTTTGTTAGCTTCCTAAAACATGTACTGCTCAAGAATTTATATTTTTTTAGCAACAGTGAATGTAGTCCATGTTATATTACTATAAATCACTTTGTACATATATATACACTATACAAGTATATTATACATTATATTTATTACACATGTAACTTATCTATCTTGTGTTTTATACTATCATCCATTAATGTATGCAAGAAGAGGAAAGGAAGAAACGGGGGAGTAAGAAAAAAAAATCACAGAAATTTTATATGAATGTAAAGAACCCATCTTTCAGGTCAAGCAGACAGCTACACTTCAGGCTAGATGCCTGGAATTAGAACGTATTTATGTATTTATTTTTAATTCTCAATCTTCAAAATGCTCTGAAGTGAAACAATGAACAACTATCTTTCATCTACCATAAAATGAGCATCATACATGTGCATTAAAAAGTATGGCCACAAGGTGGCTCTCAATACTCAGCATTGAAAACTACAAATCTGAAAATGAAATAAAAAAGAATCTCAATTATCTTTGTTTTTTTAAAATTATAATTGATATGTTTCACCTCATTTAATCTTAGAAACGTTTGTTTCCACACTGGACTAATATTTTGAAGATATTTTAAATTTACTTTGTTCTTCAACACCATGAACCCTCATATAAAGAACTCCAATGAGAGATTTCCAGACTACCTCTAACAGCATCATTTTCCTGTAGTCACATATTCCCCCCAAAATCTGAGCCCTCTTGATAGTTGGAATTCATATATACATAACTGAAATAATTTTTTTTAGTGTTTTTTTTATTAACTTAGTTTTCAACTATTTACCAGTACTAGTTCTGTTTCATGATGAAAACTGCATGAAGCTTCTACGTAGAACATGAACTTGCATGCAGACAGCATTTTAAACATCTTGCTTTTTTCCAATATGCTCTAGCTGTATTCTTTATGTTCTTAATTACCATTTTATTTTTCCTTTCACAGGTTTATTGATAGTTGTGGGTTTTGTGGGCAACCTTCCACCCATTTCTTTAGTAATTGTATTTTCATAAATATCTGTTTTCATTTAATGTTTATTTTTCCCATAAGTGTGGAAATCTGAAATTTAAAGAAACTGGACCACGTAGGAAAAATAATAAATAGGGCTATGATTGTCAAACCAGTAAAGAGTTATTACTTGATTCTGAATCAGTGAATTGTACTCTGAAAGGATAGAAGTCTCTTACAACCATCATCTTGGATATATTCCTTAGACAGGAGATCTTGGTGGTTACTTCAAGGAATATGCTCCCTCACAGGAACAAAATCTAAGAGAATACCTGAAAGTAACTATTATGGTGTTTTGAAATTACATGCCCATGGAGCAAGAAACCAGATATGTTTTCAATGCTATGCTGCAGTACAAACACTTTTTTACTATGCTATAACTATTGAATCAAGAGCCCAAAAAATAATTTCTGAGTGTAGGGATCATTAAAAGAATTGTAAGTAATACCGGTGAACCTATATGATGTTTTTAACCCATGAATTACTGGGACAAATTCACATTTTCTTATTGATTTCAGTTCCAGAAGCTTGCAGAAAATCCACATCTGCAAAAAGTTAAACACTGTGCTGTGTTTTCTCTATGAAACACAATTTTGTGCTGTATTAAGTTGTGTCCTCAGGGCTTACTCCAAAGCCAACAGTCTCTTTCCAATTAGCTTCAATATGTTTTTCAATAAGATCCTTCAACTGCAAACCAAACTAACTGTTCAATTATTCAGCAATACTTCAGTTTAAATGAAAACACAGCAATACCATGCTAAAGGTTTCACACTCTTTTCAGATTTCTGATTGTTGTCCTTCATAAACATATGTAGCACAATACTTGGAAAAAGTGATCTCTAGAATCAAAGACTTTGCATTGGAATTCTACATTTGATTACAGAATTCATGTACATCAAAGCCAGAGGCACCCTCACAGACAGAAAATGTACACTATTTTTCATCCTTGATGCAACGGCCTGTGATTCCCGAGCTAACTGCTTTTATTATTATTACAAAGAGTCTAGAAAGACTTTTGCAAAGCTTTTGATACCCTAAATTCTAGAACCTAAGGGTTTGCCATCCACTACTAGGTTTTAGCATTTTGTCAACAGTTCTCAGTATTTTAGAACTTCCAAATTTATAAGCCAATGTTGAACTAACTTCCTACCGTTTTTGTCTTGTCTTAAAAAAAAGAAGACAGAGAAGAATCCCTAGCACACCAATTACTGAACTAGAGGTCATAATCTTAAACACAGAAATAATGTTAGTTTTGCACATGGCAAATTCAAATTTCATCTTATAGTGTTAATACTCATAATCAAAATGAATCATACGGCATCCCCTATAGAAAATGACAGATCATCATAGTAGTTAGCAGAAATCAACATGGCTGCTTCAAAAATGGCTGCTCAAGGTCATTATTCAACTAGATAACGTATTTTTAGACAAGCTCTTACAACTCCTTATTTGGAAAAAAAACTTTAATTCAAAAGAAAAACATATCAGAAAATGCGACACTTTCAAGGTTGATGCATAAGATTTCCGAAGTGGAGGTTGAATTTGCCAGTGAAAACTGAGTGGCAGCCAGTAAATATTGCCTCTCAAAGAACCAAGAGGCTGCAAACTCTTTTGGTCAGAAGTACTTTGTTGGTGTGCAGGGTGGACTATCTCAGGTCTTGCTGAGTTCAGGCAATCAGCAGCTGTACACATAACATTTTTGCCCAGGTAACAACTAGTACGGTACACAGTTATACGACACCCCTATTTATTTCTCTTATCTGAAGATAGTTTTTGATTGTTAGGAAAAACTAACTTAATATAAATGTTTTTACTTATCTTTACCCACACACACTTCATTTGGGTCTTAGTCTTCTTGTATCTTACTGGGAAATATGGACAATTGGCTAATTTTTTTTAAGAACATTTGCTAAATTTCATCAAAATCTTCCAGTATTTAGGGAAGTTGCTGGCCTATGTTCACATCTGTCTCAGCAATTCACATTTTCACAATTTCTGCCTCTGTCAGTGAAAAGATTCACCAGAGAAGTTGTGCATAAATTTTTGAAATCACGTATGTAGTTTTCTTTCAGAGGTGATAAACCATCACAATAGGGCAAAACTTATGTACAGATAAATATTTTCAGTAAAGCTTCAAATATGTTTCATTAGAAATTTTTAAATGGCTGGGCAGATCAGATATCTGCAGGTGGAATACACAAAAGATATATTAGCATTTTGATTTCTATTGCAAGAGGCACAAAACATAAATGTGAGAAACTTATTTGTGAGGTACTGGGCAGGATAGAGGTACTGGGTACCATGGCTGCACAAGCACTGTCAGAAACATGACGACTCCATTCTTTATTAAAGCGGTAACAAAGAACTATATATTTTATTAGAAATAAAATGGACCAATGGCTGATTAACTAATTGTTGATATCAATATAGATAAAGCAATATACCATAATGCTTATAACCATGTACTGGTTTTAATATATATAATCTATAAAGTAATCACAGTTTAAATTCCACTACTTTTGACTTAAGAAAATTAAATATTCAAAATCTTTGGTAAAATCTCCTAACTATTATTGATTATCAGAAGAACAAAATATTCTTCCGCAAAGACAGGATGATGCTGAAAAGTTTTACTTGTCTAATTAGAACTGTTTTAAATGTGAACTATACCAAGAAATATAAATTCTAAGCCAAAATACTTTCAAATCTGCAAGTCTTGTGTAAATTTTTTGGAAAAGTTTTCAGGCCATATGCACATCATCTGCAAATATGTCAAAACAGGATCTGTCCTGCTTGCCTATTGTTGTTTTTCTAGTTTTCCTTACAGGTTAGGAATGATTTTACCCAATAAAAGTCTGAAGCTGAATAAAACCACTGCCTGAAATGTATTCCAATTAATCCCACACATTTGGTGTCCAAATGTTCTAGAAATATCACCCTAGTTCTTAATATTATCTTAATATCCCATTCTAGAGAACGCATTAGAAGTGTTGACAGTATTCATCTCAAATGACTTTTCCATTTGGAGTGTGGTAAATACTAGGACATGGCACTTCTGGGTTTTTAGAATTTCTTAAAATATTTAGTGGCTATATTATATATGACTGTTGTTTGGAGAAGAAACAGATTCTGCTGGTTCCACAGCAGCTGGCAACATAATAGCCATACAGGAGATCATAAACCAAATCTTGCTTCTTAGTCAAGTTGGTTGACCTAATAAGTAAAGCTAGTATTTGATAGGAGGGAAATATCGTAGGAAAAAACTTACTCCAGTGTCAGTGTTTTTCAGTATGTCTTATTCGAGCACTAAAAATGAATTAGTTTAGGACCTTGTTCTACCAAAAGCCTAACAATTTTCTTGTAATTTAATGTAAATAAAATTTTAAGTTCTAAAATCTTACACATTTTCTATTTTTTAGCTTTATTGACTAAAATTAATTCTTTATGTACTTGTACTGATATTGTCCAAAAATGAAGGCCTGTTTGGTGGGATGGAGATGGTGAACATTTAGTTTTTCTAAGAATTTATATGTAAGCATTGAAATTCACAAGTATCCTAATATTGCTGTCTTCCTATCTGTACTCTTCCAGCAGCTTCTCACAAGCCATATACTTCCAAATCTACCTCTGTTTTTTTTAGCGATTTTATTTTCATTCCATAATACAGAGTAAGCTCCATTTTTGTTATCTACCAGTTTTCATTATAATTCATGCACAGCCTTGTCAAAAACATGACGCTGTTAGTCTAGTTCCCACTAACATAATACATAACTTTTAGTTCTAGTTCTGTCTTTTGGTCAAATTAGCCAAAAATTACTAACATGGTACATGTACAAAGATGTATCCAAATACACATTTATATGATGCCCATTCAAAATCTCAGTAGTGGGATGAAAAGAATTCTGTCTTTTAGCTTTTTATGTTTTTTGGAAATCTTTTGTAATCAGGCTCTGGTGTTTTTGATATAACAATCTGCTAGCAACAAAAAGAGGTTTCTGAAACAATTAGGTTGTTCAAAAGAGATTTGGCAAATTTAGGCAAAATTATAATTTTACTCTGATAAAGGTGATATGCAATTGTATCTGTACATCCTAAAGCATAGCTGTTTGTAGTTTTATACAAAAAAATGCTTTTCTCCAGGACAATATTTCCAATAAGCAGGGATTCTTCTGAATCTTGATTGACTTTTGAAATTCCAGTTCAAAGGAACTGAAAATGAATTCAAAACAACCAGAAGATAAAACTAAATGTTGTAGATATCAAAGCTTCCGTATCTTCTGGCCTCCTACTATGGAGAAATGTTGATAATATAAACCATATATAGGTTAAGCTAAAAACCAGAGACTGACTATACACGTAATACAAGTTAAATCAGAAAAAGAAATGTATGGCAATAAATATTCAGCAGTTCTCTGGAAAAAAATCTGCACAACTTTCTGAAAGTATGCTTAATTACTTTTTAACCTATTTTGTTTTCTCCAAAGCACCTCCGGCTCTCAGTATGTGGTATTAACAGACCGTGGATCAAATTCAATTCTTAATGGTTGCTTCTAATTGCTTTTTTATTTAAAATTTTAAAGGTGTGCACTCATTTTACTCATTATTTCACAGTTCATGTTAACTAGATGTCATTGCAAGCTTCAGCACAAAAATGCTTCTGTCCAGTTCTGATCTACTCTACATATTGTGCAAATAAACTAAAGGAATTTGCCTAAATTATGGTATTTGGGGGAGATGGAAGTAGAAAGTGGATGACAGCTGAAACAGTGAGCATACATAGCTAAACAATTCCATGAAACCATAATCAAACTGAACTGTATTTGGAAAACCTTCTTATTTTGAAAATAAATTAAATTAAGAATATGAACTGAAGTGAAATTTAATATTTTTTTCCATCTGTGAAGAAAATCATGTTTTCTAAATGAAAAACTGAATCAAGCATCTAAATGTACCTTGGGGGGGAAGGGCGGCGGGGGGGTGTGTGTGCGCGAATCGAATGTTTGCCACAGTCTGGGTTCAACAGGAGGAAATCTATCAATAGGTAAGTGAACAGAATATTTCATGCAACAGGTGAATTTATTTAATTGCACTTATTCAAATAATGTTTTTAAAGACACAGTGTGAGATAGTTTCCCATATTTCAGTGATGTTTTCTATCAAATTAGGTGTTCATGAACATGTATTTTTCAACTATGACAGGTCAAAACCTTAAATTTTAAAAAATTCACAGTCTAAAGATATCCTATACATTTATTGTTTTACAATATAAATAAATAAATTCATATGAATCCTCAGGGGGCAAAAGAAACATGGTCAGTTAATAGTGATATTCTGAAGGAAAAACATCAAGCAACCCTAGAAGAAAGCACACAGATTTATTCCGCAGGATAACTGTGAACTACAGGTTTTGTTCTAAATTTTATTTCAGGAAAGGCAACTACAAAGGGTGTTCTGTGATGGCCTGCATCTTTAAAGCAATGACCAACCACTTAAAAAACCAACATTATCTCCTTCATTTACAATCCCAAAGAATAGTACTTTGAGACTTTTGCAATGATCCTTTATAAGTCAACTGTGATGCTAGAGAAAAAACTAAAATCAAATACAATTCACTGGACCTCAGAAAATTTACTCTGTTTAGTCCCTGTAAAAGAAATCAAATATAGTTTCTAACAGAATGTCAATCACTGAACAATATCAAGTCTGTTTGAGAATAATTACCATGAAATACAAGTACAACTGATCATCAACAAGCAGCATTCACTGTCAGTGCACAATGCAGAAAAAACACAAATTCTTATTAACTTTTCAATCATTACTCTTCATTACTAATAACTACTGTAGCTACACTATTTCCTGACAAATGAATTCCGAAGTAGATAGGATCTCTTCAAATACTATTTTCTAGTCAGCATATGGTTTCCATACTAAGCTATTTAAATTGCATGTGATCAGAACCATTTGCCAGTATGGTTTGATGCATCCTATAAAGAAAAGGTGCCTGAAAGTATGATTATTGTCTACAGTCTCACTGTGAACACATTGCACGAGATTATGCATTGCAGCCAAGAACTAACTGGCACGTCTTGGAAAAGGAATGCAAGACCTAGGGGTCATTACTAAATTAAGCATTTCTTTTTTAATTTCTTGCCTGGAACAATCCCTAGGGCATGAAAGCAGCTGAAAACAGCTGAGCCAACCACGTTCTTTGAGGGAGGGCTGAAGAGGGACTAGGGCAGAGAGCACCTACACTGACTTTAATATTATAATTTCTTCTTGCTGGAGTGTTCACAAGTGACCAGATATTGCCAGCCTTTGAACTTGTTAAATGACAGAAAAAAAAAATGAAGAAAAGGGAGCTTTATCCTCTCAAAAAAACGTACGTATTTTTAATATATACCTGAACTTCATTACACATGGTGAAAACAAGCACTGGCAAAAATCAAAAGTGGGTAGTAGGCTGTGATGCTGAAGTGGATAGAGTGTGGTCCTGTTTCCCAAACTTGTGCATATGAAAACAGTCATACTGTTGTTTTTGTTTTTGTTTTTCCCTCGAAAACGGCTTTGAAGTTTTCTTTTGAAATGTGTTTCTTTCCTATTAGCATAGCTATTTGATATCCATATATACTTCATGTAACAATGAGATTTCAAGTTGAAATCATCTTACCCAGGGAAACTATCAATTAATAACTACTGTGAAAAGACAGAGCAAACTCTTTCTTTTTGACCTGGATTACATATTTCTTTCTGTCAGTGCCCCAGAATGAGGTTAAAACTTCAGGAAAGACAAGGAGATCACAAATTCTCATGTAAAAAATAGCTAAGAATGCATAGAAAAATGGTTAAATATATTATACTTTTAATACATTCACTTATTTATATTGAAATAAGTTAGTTTTACAGTAATATCAACATTTATGCCAATTTTAAGGAAAAAAAATACACATATGCTGCTACTGACTGTGCAGTAGTCACTTCTGTGACTGCAGAATCAACCAAACAACTTGTTAGAGCTACTCATTACAGTAAGTAATGTCATAGCCTGATATCAAGGAACCTCTATTAGCCTAATATTGTTCCCATATCCCAGAGAGAAAAAAGTTTCAGTGTATTTTAATGAAATCAAATTTTCAGTGTACTTAATCAAATCTTAGATTTAAATCAAAGTAACAATTAACATTCTTTTAAACAATACAACTTTGAATTTCAGTTTCTATATTTACAAGCACAAATAAGAAGACATTTTAAAAAATGTATTTACCTTAAGATCTGAATTGACTGAATGCAAATACTGCATGCACTACCTTGCAGGAGGCTGCGGTAGACTTCATTTAAGGAAAGCAGCTTAATCATATTATAAATATGACAACAGTTTCAAATGATCTTACTAAGCGCATTTAGTATTTAATAGGAAATTTTGTCAACAATGAAAGGGGATGCTATAGGCAACATATTATCCTAGTTTATCAGAGCATTTCCATGGAGGATTAGTAAGAAAAAGCATTAAATCTTACATTTACAGTGATGAAATCCATTACCAATATTAACCTGAATAACTCTGAAATTGCTGAAAAGTTATGCACAAAAGCATAAAACATCTTTTTGTAGTTCCTTGAGCAAAAACATCCGCACCTCTGATGCAATCTCAGGGATTATTCTAGAAAAATGTTTGCTAACCCATTTTGCTTCTAGGAGTCCCATTACTAACACAGCACAGCTACTGGAAGTAGAACAAATATTCATGAGGCAGCTTTCCAGTGATAAACAGGATAAAACTAAGCATCGCTGCACATCAAGTTGAAGCTCATGACAGATAAAACAGAATATATGATCAAGCCCATAGATTAGGGCAAAAAAAGTCCATTTTATTTTTCACAGGATAGCAGAAGACACTTACTTTACCTCAGTACTGTAACTATCAGAGCTCGAGAGACAAGCCAACAAATCTGAAATCCTTGGATCAGAGACTGATTTTCAGAAAGAGAGTTGATAACAGAATTCAAGCTATACCATATATTTTATACTTTCTAATTCATAATGCAAACACTAGAAAATTCCAGTAGACTGTATACAATGTACAGGAGTACATAGAACTACAAATAGAAAATAGAACTACAAATCTAAAGTGGTGCAAATACAATTTCTAGAGTGACACAAAAAAGTAACTTCAAGTGTTTTTCGTTTTTAAAGGTCAGGAAAAGCAAACGCAAAAGAAATTGTTTACTGTTTCTGTCAACTTTTTATTTCAGTTTACAATAGTTAATGCTTAAGTGAACTTTAATAAATAGGAATACTGCTAAAAAAACCCTGAAGGCAACATTTTTCTATTGTTCACAATATATTTCTCTGCAAATAGGCCTCTCCAAAACCTCAATGTCCATTTAAATCCTTCTTAATACTAAATTCCACAGATCAGGATTCATTAAAACAGTAGGATCACTCTACAGAACACATTTTTCTTTAACCCGTCAATTGTTAGGACCACATCATCTCATGAATTTTGTCTCTGATCTTTAAGCAGGACTACTGCATAAAATATCCCATGAAAGAAATATAAAGAGCTTCATTCCATTCTCCAAGAGATAATTAGCAAATATTTTTCAAAAGTAAAAAAATATAGTAATTATAAAACGAATAGGGAACTTCAATATATGTTTGACATTTAATATAGCCTAATGTATTTGAATACATACCCTCATTTTATTTTTATAGTTTTTTTAATGGCATATCAAATATTAGATATGTTATTAGTAAAACAAAAATAAAATGAGGATTTGCTCTGAAATAATTAAATGTCAAACAAATGATTACACATCAAATATTTGATGAATGTTCTCTAAAAATTAATTTCTAATAATTTAAAAACATTTGACAGATAATTAAGAGGATTAGTAAAATTGCATTCAAATTTTAAAGGCCAGCAACGAATACGATGCTTTTAACCATTCTATTTTTCAGTTCCTCCTATGTGTTCAAGTAGCTTTCACTTACACTTGCTGTGTCTAGACTAGAACATGCATGATTTGGGGTTTACTTATTCTTGTAAGCCATACACTGGATTTCAGATGTTTCTAAACATCTTCTTCATCCATTACAGTGAACACTGTATACAGAATACAAAATAAGGATTGTATTACGTTATCAAGATTATTCTCTGCCAGGTATTGCCAAATTTCATGTTGAATGAAATGGCAAGACTGAATGGCCTGCAGTCTGACAATTTTGGGAACTGTGCCAATAAATATCCCTTTATACAAGATAGCTCTTGTCAGACAAACATGATATTATCATTACGAAGCTTAAATTAATCACTCTGCATCACACAGCATTGATATAATACAGTTAGACTTCTGTCAGAGATTTCATTTATATGGTATTGCACTGGGAATTTAGTACTATATAAAATGAATTTCACTTATTAAGGAGATTAAAATTAGGCAATGATGATCAAAGAAATTAATTGTATATAGAAACTCTGACTTGACAGAATGTTTAATGAGGTTCTTCAGAGATCCAATTTGACCCATGGATATTTCATATGCGTACTGGTGACCAAAAATTTAAAGTGTGATCATGCTGATTAAAGGTACAGTTTGGAAATAAGAAGCACTCTGAAGGAACGGTAAATGCTTGCGAGGACAGGTCAGTTCCACAGTGCTGTTTGGCTCACCCACAGGTTGAGCTTTGAGATATCTGGGAACAAAGAACCTAGGTTGTGTTTTGAGAATGGATTTAAAAACAACCCTGAAAAGCTCTTACAAGTCATCTGTTTTATCATGTTAATACTCAATTTATTGCATAAGATGTATCTGATTTATAGTATAAGGCATAAGAACTGCTGTGCCAGGTCAGACTGAAAGTCTGTCTAGAGCAGCAGTCTCTCTGAATAGCAAATGCTTAAGGAAGAGTATGTATCAATGCTTTTCCCAGTATATTCTCCTGGAAACCAGAAATTTGCCATTAAGAGACTTACTGAGTAGCTTGATCTACCCCTAATAAAAATTTGCTATTATTTAAATGAATAAGAACTTTCACAGTGAAAAAATTTAAATTAGTGAAGAGAACCAGCATGAGATCCTAGGTCTAAAGCAGGAGGCAGGCCAATTCAGACATGAAGAATGACACACATCAAGGCTATATATAAGTTAGAAATAGTTGCTGGAGCTCAAACAGAAAATCAGGCCTTGCTCAATTCTCTACATCACATTATAAATACTTCACAACAGCTGGTCCTTCTTGTCCACAAAAACTATGAATCCATCAGTGCGTTTCTGCAGTGTTTCTACAACTCTGACTCGTTCTGTTCAGAACCACACTTGGCTGCAATAACAATGATTTTTTTCCTGACATTTTTAATGGAAGGAAACGAAACAGTTATAATTCCCTAGTGACAGTCATGCATATATATGTAGGCACTGTCTGTACACCTATGTGGTACTGAAGTTCTTACCGTCTTACCAGTAAATCTTTCCAGTATTAGAATTACCACTGGAGAAGAAAATTCCTACACTTTCAGGTAACCTGAACATAGATGTGTATTGCACATGCTTCAGATAGTGCTATTCCAGCCTTAGGTGTTTAATTACAGGATGGGTTTCCTGGAGGGGGAGCAGAAAGTTAACGGAAAAAAAATCTCTTTATATCCAGCTTGACTTCACTGTGCCTTTTGTCTTTTTCTCTTACACTTTGAAATCTTTAGAAATTTTAGTGCAGAAAGTTCCTATGACAAAACACGTGATTATAAAACTCTTAGGTAAAATGCATGTACATTACTGCTGTTACTATAGTCACTTCTGTTAGAAATATTTACTGCTAAGAAAGAAAAAGAAAATTTAGATTGAAGAATAATAGTTTCAATAACGAACCCCCACATGCTCTAATCACTGAAATCTTTGGGGTACTCATAGGTCTTAATGTTAGCCTTAATTGCTCAGCAAAGTGTTGCTAGCATATTACTCATTTGATGATTATTGATGACTGTTTATGCAGAGTTACTGCCTTGGCAGAGTATATATCATTTGATTAGTATCCTTATTGTGGTAACTGTATATAAATAAAAATAAGCCTCAAAGATATACACTGTGACATAATCATTTCAATACATGATGTGCATTTTTATTCTAAACAGCAACAAGTTTCCTATGAACAGAGAACACGTATTAGGTTTCCTTTATATCTTAAAAACTCCTTCTGTAGATAATATTTATCAGGTAACAGACACAGAACCAATGAAATACCTAGTTTTTATAGTAGTAAAATTAAAATAATTTAACTTTGTGGAATGGATCCTGAAAGAGGACAAATGGAAGTATGTAGGTAAAAGTTATTGGTGATATTTTGCCACAGACTTCAGTATGACTAGGCCTTCACTCTATTTTCATTATTCCCATTACTATTTTATTTATATGTGTCAATGAAGAAGCCCTTAAGTACACTGGAGTATATAATTTGTATAATAATAATAAAAACAATAATAAAAATAATATTTTTCCTCAAGTTCTAGGTCATATTCTTCACTGGAAGAATTTAATGAATTATTCTGTCTCTTGATAGTTATTGTAAGACTCAGGGCAGCCACAAGAACATTATGTGAACTCTGCTGAAGAACACAATTCTCTCTCATTCATTGCTATGGTCTTCACACCACTTCCTTCTTATCGGTCCCTGGTTATAAATTTGTTCTGTTATTAAGAGTCATACTTCCTGGTCTTGCTTTCCAAGACAATGATCACCAGCTTCATTTCTAACTGCATTGGGCCTCACTTTCACACTCTTCCTGGGTACTAATTCTTCAGAACTTTTCAACTTCTATTCAGAAAGATTCCACAATTTCTCACATTACAATTTCATGCTTCAAGTTCCTTTGTAAGACCTAAGAATACTTGGAAGTGTGTATACCATTCAAGTCATACTGAACTTGTTTCTACAGCTTTTTCTGAAAAAGGATGATGCTTACAGTTTCATGTTAAAAGGAAGGAGTAGTTTCCTCACATAAGAATTCAAATTCCCTTGGGAATTTGCTTAGAATAACAAGTACATTTCACAAGAACGTATATAGTGACAATATTTTATTCACATTTTGTATTATTAGCATTTAAAGCTAAGCTTACAACTTAAATATTCATTTTCATTACCTCTCTCTTTCCCAATTTCTTTCCCACTTCCTGCATCATGATGCTAAGCCATCGCTGCTCTCAGTGAAGGTGAACTCCTCCATATTTAAGCCATTTCTTCAGTGTAAAAGCAGAGAGATTTTTCTACTTCATGGAAGCTTCTCAGGGGATTCTACTACGCAATTCTCTGAATAAGCCAAAGACTGCTCTCCTAAAGATCACAGTCCTAACTCTCGCTGTTTACCACCACAGCCCTTCTCTGAATGCTGAGCTTAATCACTGCTTAATCACTGCTTAATCACTGCAACTTGCCATTCATGGCTACGTTGCCTGCAGTTCTTCCCTGCTTGAGCAGCAAGCCAAGTATGGGTCTGGTTGGATTTAAAAGGTGTCTCTAAATGCAGCCTATGAACCTCATGGGTTGCCTGAATAATGCTACCATCCCAGAAGACAGAATCACAGAACCATTTAGGTTGGAAAAGACCTCTAAGATCATCGAGTCCAACCGTTAGCCTAACACTGCCATGTCCACCATTAAACCATGTCCCTAAGTGCCACAATTACACGTCTTTTAAATATCTCCAGGGATGGTGATTCAATCACTTCCCTGGACAGACTGTTCCAATGACTGACAACCCTTTTGGTGAAGAACTTTCTCCTAATGTCCAGTCTAAACCTCCCCTGGTGCAACTTGAGGCCATTTCCTCTCGTCCTATTGCTAGTTACTAGGGAGAAGAGACCAACACCCACCTCACTACAACCTCCTTCCAGGTAGTTGTAGAGAGCAATAAGGTCTCCCCTCAGCCTCCTCTTCTCCAGGCTAAACAGCCCCAGTTCCCTCAGCCGCTCCTCATAGGACTTGTTCTCTAGACCCTTCACCAGCTTCGTTGCCCTTCTCTGGACACGCTCCAGCACCTCAGTTTCCTTCTTGTAGTGAGGGGCCCAAAACTGAACACAAT
>NW_009222539.1:0-25048 GCF_000690835.1 Fulmarus glacialis
GTCTGTGAGGGAGAAACGTACGGAGCGGGCGGGTCGGGAAGGATATATTGGCCTCGTCTTACATCGAGAGATGCGCTACATGGCCGTCCGCACCTTTCCTCTCGGAAGAGATGCCAGCTCCTGCGCTCGGGGCCGCTTTCGACTCTGTCTCACTGTTTTTCTTTGCTTTTTTTGACTCGGTCTGCCTGCAGGTTCCTGTCGTGTGCCGTGCCAGCTGCCTCTGGCTTGCGGCAGTGTCCTGTTCACGCCTTGCTGTTCAGAAGGTGGATAGGGGAGAAGGCATGCCCTCCTCTTTTTAGAGTGGAAGGCAGCTGTGGGGTGAAGGAGAGGTAATGGGTGAGCCAGTGCTGGATCCCTTATTTTAATGTGCAGTCTGCGGTATTAGCTTTAATTTGCATTTTCAGGCTGGCCTTTAAGTAGTTTCTGAAACTCCTCCAAGTGTTCGTAATTTAAAAAAAACTTAAGTAATTGGTAACTTGCAGTGTATTAATGTACAAATACTGTGAAATGATAACAGCATTCTTTCACTTCCCATTAACTTCTTTATATGAGACAGAAGTGTTAAATTTCAGAGTAGAAGTTCTTTACCACGTAATTGATAAGGCTGCTTATTAATTACAGAGCTGCAATTTAGTCTGACATTATTGTGCTGGTATTAGAGAAACAGAACAACTTTATTTCTGTTTGACAAGAGAGTAAACTTTTAACATTTCTAAGACTAGAGTGTTACAGATTTCAACAGATGTGTGGGGTTTTTTTTTAAGTTAATGTAGTGGAAAAAAGCCCCAACTATAACTCCTGAATATACATTAGTGTCTTACTGCTTCTTCTACTTTCACTCCTTTATTGCACACCTTAAAGCAATGTTTATATAACTTTTTGTTTGCTGAATTGAATGTACTCTGAAGCAGTGCTCCTTTTTCCAGTATACATGTTAAAACTTCTTTGTTTTTTAACGCAGACACTTCAAATGGATCCTGATCAGAAACAAAATGAAAAGTCATCAGATGAAATAATTATGGGAAATAATTTTAAAAATGCCAGATATTTTTGCTCACACCACTGTAAAGTAAGAACTAGAAAAATACATAGCAAATTTGTGAGTTCTGCAAGTGTTCTGTTTTGCCAGAAATCGTCACTTTCTGCCTTTTTTCCACATCCGTGTAAGAAAAGTTTCACAATTGAGTTCAGTAAGTGGAGCGGAGTGGGCCATAAGGTGCCTTCTCTGCTTTTAGAGAAAAGTGCAATGTAGGAAAACGAATTGAGCTGCTTCTATGAAGACGTTTGTGATGTAACTGCACTGCAAAAAAGAAGTGTACGGAAGAGGTTATTGAATTTGTATCTGCTGAGAGTAAAATAGTGGTTTTTAGGAAATTAAATTGGCATTGTATCTTTTAATTAGTTGAATAGTTTGTTTGGTTGTGTAAAGCATTTGTTTCTTGGAGATAACGATGATGACTTCCATGCTTACCACAACACAATTGTGGAAAAGTTTATTGTTGCGAAATCTAATCGATAGGAGTACAAGAGGTTTTCTTTAAGTTTTTTGTTTCTATTTTTGAAAATAAAATTTATTTACAGTGTGAGAATAGTAAAATGCAAACTATATCTTGGGCTTTCTTCAGGTTTGTGAGTGTTGTGAAAGCTACTCATATTTTAGACATCAAGTATAACAGCCATCAATGTTTCATAGCAGTGTTTTCAAGAGTTTATGCAAGGATAGTGCTATGCTATCTTTTTCACTTCCAGAAATGGACAAAAAAAATTCCTGTGTCTTCAAGAAAGAAAACATAAAACCTGTAGTCCTAAAATATTTTAATCTGAGGGAAAGCCAAAGACCACAGCGTAACTCACAATTGTTTAGAAGAATCTTGTGGAATTTTAAGGTGCTCTTGTTGAGAGAGGGTCATAAATTCTTGAAATTCTCATAACATTTAATCTTTGAAGAATAGTTGAATTTGACTTTCTTACACTGAAGTATTCCTCCTGAAACCTAATACTTTAAATGAGGACTTTTATCAGTTGTTTACTGTCCTCTTTATTGTGCTAGAAAATCTACACTTGTCAGTAAGGTCCTTCTAAGGAAGGTGTGACCTAGTGAAGGCAATCACTTAATTGCCTAATAAGTTACAAAGCCAACATCAGAGGAAAAAGTTTTAGAACCTAAAGCAAGATTTAATTAAAATAATCTTCGTAGCTTTAGAGTAAGAAGGCTGATATATTTGGTCTGGTATGTAATTTTTAACAAATGCCTGTTTTCTGGTTTCTGTCTCATCTGAATATTTTGCGTAGGATACTTCCAGAGGTTGCCACATCAAGTTAGAGAGAGTACGGCAGGCAAACAGGTAACTAGCAATCATTCAGCCAGGTAGTGCAAACAAGAAAAAGCAGATGGTAATCAGAACTCCTCAGCTCCACAGTTTAAGTAGGATGTTGTTATGGTTTAACCCCAGCTAGCAACTAAGCCCCACACAGCTGCTTGCTCACTCCCCCCCGGTAGGATGGGGGAGAGACTGTGGTATGGGATATCCCTTTGGTCGGTTGGGGTCAGCTGTGACCCCCTCCCAACTTCTTGTGCCCCCCCAGCCTACATGCTGGTGGGGTGGGGTGAGAAGCAGAAAAGGCCTTGGCTCTGTGCAAGCACTGCTCAGCAGTAACTAAAACATCCCTGTGTTATCAACACTGTTTCCAGTACAAATCCAAAATGTAGCCATGTGTTAGCTACTATGAAGAAAATTAACTCTATCCCAGCCAAAACCAGCACAGGTGTCAAGGCATTGAATGATTTCAGGGACTTCTGAGCTGTTAGCTTGTGTTACAGCAATTTCTTATCAACTTTATTGTAGTCGTCTACTAGTGATGTGTATTCTATAAACAGTAAGCATATAATCCATCTCTACAACACTATTTTTAATTAGCCAGAAAGAATAAAGAATCTTGGGGAAAAAAAAAAATCTTTACAGGTTTGAAAAAAAAATTGATTTGTTAATGTTACCTTTTAATATAGTATAACTGAATGTCACTGTATTGAAAGGCAAAAATACTTGATCATTGTCATTTCTCAGGTAATTAAGATGTGATTCCTGTATGTAGTTTCAGAATGCCTTATTATGTGTCAGTACGAATGTCAGCAGTTACATAAACAGTACAAATAACCAGTGATGCTCTTCTGTAGTAGTTACCCAGTTTTAACACATTTGGAGGAAAAAAAAAAAATCTATTAGTGGTCTTATAATTTAAAATTGACTTTAAATATAATTTACTAAAACAATTCATAATATTACTATTTTCTCAACAAAATGTATTTATTACTGTTAGCAGAACTGTTCTCTAAGGAACTGAGGTTTTAAAAATTGTATTTTATAAGAAAATACTTTTGGACCCTTTTAAAATAACTTTTTTGTCAAAGTGAAGGTCATTGGATTCTTGTTTTAAACAAGTTTTGTTTGATTGTTAATACTGTTTCTTTTGCATTTGAGCCATATTTGGATTATAGTAATAAAATTTTTTTTTGTCTGGAAATTTGTAAAATGGCATTATTTTAGACAAGAATATTTTTAGTCTGAACTTTGAACAGCTTTGATTACTGTCTGAACCTGGAGAAATGGTTGCTAAATCCTGTTGTGTTGAATTGTTTTTACGTTTGTTTCATAAATGACTGCAGTGAGGTGGGGGAAAACCATGTTATTTTTCAGCATGAGTCCCTTTATATCCCAGATTGCTCAATTGAATTGATTTACATCTATATTAAAAGTTATAATACAAGCAAGCATCCTGCTCTATTTGTATCTCTCTGGAGATGGAGAATCCACTTCCTCCTCTTAGTTTATACCCATATTTAATCTCTAACATATTTTACTTACAGTTTGTATTCAGTTTCTTGGCTCTTACTTCTCTTTCTCTACAAGAGTCATCATTGTGGATGTGGTAAGTTCTTCTTTCAATGTGCTTAAGAAGATTGGAATATGATTTGAGTACTACATAATTTATTACAGTTCTCAGATCCCTCTATAAGAAACTTTTCCAACCTTCCAATAATTATTTTGCACCTTTTTACTGTATTGTTTCTTGTTTTCCTCTGTCGTGTTTTAGAATGTGGATCCCTAAGTTGTGTTAGTGTTGGCTAGGTCAGTGCTATATAGATGTGCAGTTCCCCTGTACTCTTAAATGGTTACTGTTTCTACAACCAAAGATTATATCTGCTCTTTTTGCTTTACATTTACATGGAATTTTATCTGCAGTTTGATTTTTTTTTTTCTTTTTTTTGTGCTAACTTCTAGTTAATTTTTTACAGTGACTGCTTTTTTCAGGATACCTTTTGTACGTGTGATGTACGTTTCTTGCATAGTGCCACTTTGTTGTTCAAAAGTATCTTGTAGGAGTGTACATAGCTCGAAGAATATGCATTGCTTTAGTTCTGTCAGAATTTACTGTTCTTTCATCAGTTTTGTTCTGTCACCTGTATGGTTTTCTTTGAGATTTTGTTTTCTTTATTTGATTGAAAAAAGTAAAAGGTGTTGGTCTGTGCAGTAAGCCTTTTCATCTGTAGGTCACAAGGGACTCTCTAGGTTCAAGTCATGTTCTCCTTATCACTCAACCCTATTTAGACGCAGTTTTCTGGTAGTAGCACTGAATGTACTTTGAAATTATGGCGCATTCCCAAAGCTTGTGCTTTTTTTCCACTATCACTTGAGTGTAATGTCAGATATGATAGCAGCATGGATTAAATAGAGTATCTCCTTCACAGCTGGTGCTAATGCCAAATTCTTTTCTAACTAGATGTTTCAACATAGACCATCTCCTTAGTCAAGGATGTGCAAGTAATGCAGATTTAAAAAACAGCTAATCATCTTCCTTGCTTAAGCCAATTTATTTTTGGTTTTGGTGTCCTTGAAGCTTCATTACGTGATGCTGTTTGGTTTGCTTAATTATTCCCATGTGCTCCTGCACACTACTCTTGAGTTGTCATCAGTGGATGACAGCCAGAACGGTTGTCAGTACTAGAAGCATGTTCTGAAAACTTAAACCATGATTTACAGTGAAACAGCTGTCATAATGTTGGTCCTCATAATTTGTTTATTGATGTGTTTTGACATCTACTTGATACTGTATCATTTAACATGGATCATGGATCACGTACTTTAAATATTTTAAGCAAATATTTTGAGTTTGTTCTGCTTTGCTCTGTTGTATCTTATTTCCTCAAAGGCTTTCTTCACTCTTGTCCTAGAGCAAGTGCTTTCATACAGCAGTTTTGAGATGCCGTATACTGTTTCTGATGCTTTTCGTATTGGATTATTCCTCTTGGCTTTCAATACAAACTAATAATTCATAGCTGTTCATTTTATTTCGCATATTTCTTTTAGTATAATTTCACTTTTTTGATCTCCTTATAGTTACTAAGCATCAGATGGGCACTTACATTTTTAGTTGAATCATTCTTTGAAGTTGTGGCGTCTTTATTCTTTTTAATCAAAGAAGAGTCTTTGGGATGTAAATGAAAATTGAAAAGTACAAAATACAAAATTCTGTTAATAGCAATGCTGGTATAAATCTGCAACAGCTCTGTTTTGTTTTTGAATGTAAATAAGTGTGGATTTGCATCAGTGTAGCTGATGAGAGCAGAGTCCCTTTTGAAAAGGGAAAACTTGCATCCAGTGATTTGGCTTGGATTTTTTCAAAGAAATATTTGTGCGTTTTTGAGGGATGTAGTTTGATTATGTTGTTAGGTTGAAGGACGATCAAGTACTCGTAGCTGAGCCATGCTGTAACCCATTCGGAAAAAAATTAAAACAGCCCTCTGAACAATAGCCATATTCTCATTTTAATGGTACAGTGTGATACTTAATATTCCTGAAAAATTTAATGTTAAATACTGGTTTCAATATCATAGGTTCTTTACAGCAGTTTACTGGTTATTAATCTTTCTTCCTTTCCTGTATTGGGAACCAAGAAGCCTGCACTTTAGTCTGATTTTTTTTTTAAATAATGTAATAATAAATCAGAAGCAATGCAGATAAAAAAAAGTAATTATTTTAATTTTCGTTGTATAAAGTGCTAGTCTCAATTCGGAAACAGCCTACCCCGAGAAATAGGCTTTGCAATCTGCTCTGAAGCACAAATTTGAGCTGTAACCACCAGAGGGAGCAAATTGCATGGTCGGGACTTCACTAAAAATGTCTTCAGTTGTCAAGAATTGTAGGCTAAGAACTAGCCTGTGACTAACTCACACTCCCGATTTTTGCGTCAGAAAATAATCCATTTGGAAATTAACAATAAATGTTAAATCTCAAATGTCAGAAACATTGGGCGTTCTAGTTTATTAATATTTATATTCACTAATAAAAATGTGGCAGCAGTTGATCAAACAGTTAACGTAGGAAAAAATTATATGGGGTTTACATTTTGTTTAAAACATTGGAAGCTTTCCCTGATTTGTTTTTTATAGTTTACTGAAGATATTGAGCATGTTGGAAATGACAAATAGAAGAACTTGTAAATGAGAACCTACAGGAAGGTAGTACAAAAAAAATACTTATTTACATATTTCCTGCTATTGTGCAGCAAAACTTAACCAGTCAACTAGAATTCTATTAATTTTTATTTTTACATGCTTACATTGAATAGTCCCATTGAACTTGGTGGCAATTCCCATTGTTTAAGGTAGACGTTTCTGAATTTAATTTCCTCATATTCACTCATCAGCAGTAATACTAGCTCCAGATGGTGATGAGGCCTTATTTCTGAGGAGGGATACCCCCAAACATCTGTAAATACTTTCTCTCCCTTAAATGAGAAACCCATGCTGCTGTTTTTCCCCTCCCCATCACCTCAGCCTCAACTTTGCACCTACCTAAACAGTGTCAGTACAGTGGCTGGAAGTGGACACAAGATCTATTACCATGTACAGAAGGAAGCTGCCATGAAGCATGATGAACTTGATGCTCTTAGTCATATCATTTAGTTTTAGGTAGTCCTGTGAGGAGCAGGGATTTGGACTCGATGATCCTTATGGGTCCCTTGAACTTTTCTATGAACAGAAGTGGCCCATGTGGAGGTACTTACTCTTTGGGTTAAGTTTGTATCTTCATACAAGCAGGAATATGAGCTGCACAGGCATGCCACTTTGAAGTGGTTTGTATGTCACACATGCAACTGTTGCAGACAGACTAGAAATGATTTATTTCTCTACCCTGTTTCCAGCTGTCCTGAGTTACATGCACGTAGAGGCCAATAGCACTTGCTTGGAGAGAATGTAAAACTAAGTACAGCTTTAAGGATGTGTTGATTTAGTATACACTATCATTGTTTAAAAAGGGTTAATAATTTGGCATTTCTGAGTGTACTTTTGTGTTTCAAGAATTCTTGAGATATAACATTGACCAGAGGGAACTGGAAAAAAACTTGGGGTAATGGGGGGGGAGGGAAGGGAATTATTTATATACACTGCAGATATCTTCAGTGTCAAAGCACAGAACAAAATACTGGTTTAAATTTAAAAAAAAAAGATACATATGTGTTTTCTCATCTCTGTTCACCTAGCATCAGTTCTGTGACTATAACAGATTTGAGGATGTGTATTGTTCTGCTTCTTTAGTCTTGCTTCAGTAAGAAATTATTTGAAAACTGTAATCTCAATATCTGTGGTTGTTTGACACTAGCTTGTATAAAAAGAATTTAAGTCTTGTCAAACCTGAATTTCAAAACTACGTTAGAGATATTTAAGATTTATATTGGCCTTGCTAGTTAACAGGCAATGCTTGTTAGACATTTGAAAGTTGTTAATTGTGAATTTATCATTCAAATCTGAAGTTCACACTATAGAATCTGAACTGGAGTGGTGTTTCAGTGATATCAATCCTGCTTTCTTTTAAGTGAATGGTTCTTTCAGATGCATGAAATTTGTATGTTAATTTAGCCACTTTAAATTGTATCTCTTTGTTTAGATTATAGCAGATTATAATAAAAGAAGGGCAAGATACCTTTTTGGATAATGCTTGAAACCAACTGATCATCCCTGCAGTTGTCTATTTCTCCCCCAGATGGGAGTATTTTGTAAGTAGTAGTAGTACAGTAATAGAGAATAATTGATGTCATGTTGGACAGGGTGGTTTTTAAGTTATTAAACAGAGGAGGATTCCCTGTTTTATAAAGGAAAGTTTAAGCTTTAAATGGTTCAAAATCATAAGTCAAAACTTTGCTGAGGTAATTTTTCTAATGCTTTCTGATGTTGTGTTAAATTTTGTGTGAATGTGGTGAGGAGGAGTTGCTCCTTCCCTTTTCTTATAGTTATTTATCAGACAAGGTCTGCCAAACTGAAGACTCAGCAGGAGGAATAGAGAAGATCTTCCACGGCACTGAGTTCCATGCTGTCATAGTTAGACTTCTGTCTTTCGGCAGTTTAAAACTGAAAAAGATGCATTTATGCTACTATCTAGCCCCTACTTGACTGCATTTAAACATACTTTTAGATTTTTTTTTTTTTAGGACAAATCTATATGGCAGATGTGCTCAGTTGTCTTACAACTGTCTTAAATGAAAGTCATTTTTCAAGGTGAATGGTCTAACAAAACCTGACCCAATGTGTACTAAATCTTAAGAAAAAAGTTAAAACTGCAATTAAAAAAAATGAGGTTTTACTTGGTTTGTATAATGTACTTTAAGTTAGTTTGAGTTCTGTAGAGTCTTCTTGTCAGTTACTCCATAGTATTTTTATTCCAGGTTAAAACACTGAGTGCTACAAAAAATAGGAGAAAATTTGGAAACAAGCAGGTTAAGCAGAAAAAATCTAGATGACTACAAATGGCAAATAAGATAGTATAACTTTGAAAATAATCAAGCTTACCATATCTGTAATATATTACTTTCAGCTTTAATTTTTCTTTTAAGACTGTGTGTACATTTTCAGTCTGGTTTTTATAAATACTTTATGGTTAAAAACACTGAGAGGTTATAAAAGATTGCAGATTTTCTTTGCTTAATTTAAAATAAAAAATAATCTTTTATGAAATTGCTAAACTTTGTGTGACATTCTCCATGTATCTCTCCTTTCATTTTAGAAGCATTTACTGTATGTACAGTATAGTACAACCTTTTTCCCCAGTAAAGGAAGAGGGAAAGGGGGAGTAAGAACTCCCACAGTTGTCTGACCATTTTGCTTGGATATTGTACCTCGTAGTGTAATGGATTATTTGTTTTAATTTATTGCTCGATGCTGATAGTTTGCTCAGTATGAAACTGGAGAAAATACTCATCCACCCCAAAAAAGTAATTTCTTAATTGATCAAATGGTACGATTCAAACATACACAGCTATACAACAGATAATAATGTGAGAGATAATAATGAGAGAAGTGTTCTAGCATGGAAGCAGTCTCTTTAAAGCATGTATTTTAGAAATATACACTCAATAAAGCACAAATCTTCTATGAAATGCAGATTCATTGTACAATATATGTTTATTCAAACAATTATTTGCATGAGCATCTATAGATGCTTATGACTGAAATCAGAAACAATTTCTCTGCAAATGGACTTCTGTGAGGTGTTATCACTTGTTCAAATATTTGTAGTTTCAGGGGCATGTGTTTATATTACTTCAAGTACAGCTGTATCATTTCTAGTAAAAGTAGTTGATGTGTCTATTGATTAGAAATGTTTCTTTTCTTTAGAACTTTTTTCCCTCAGATGAATTTGAATTTCAGAAAAAGCAGGAAGCTAGGTTCCCATCACTGCTATTACAGCTGGAGAGTGCGAGCTAGGGAATATTGCAGTGACTGGTGAGAAGGTGAATAAGAAGACGAAGCAAAGTTTGTTTACATTCCTAAGCTATGCTTTTATCATCCTAAGAATGATAAAAGTCAAAAAACAAACATGAAGATTGCCGAAGATTTGCATGACTAAGCAAGAAAATGGCAGATGGCATAGAGGAAGCAATAATTCCAGCTCCTTGTGCACAGTGATAGCTTATGACCTAGTAAGTTTCTCAAGTTTTGAAACTTCATGATTACATTAGATGTGACAACATCAGATCAGTGCTCAGTGGTGCTCAGAAACGTGTGCTAATTACTAGGAATGGAATCGGGAGTAGAAGAGGATATTGTCATGCCACTTAATAAATCTAGACTGCCCCACCTTTTCAAATAGTATTGCAGTTCTGCCCCCCATCTCAAAGATGGAAAACTTTCTTCAAAAATGAAAGAGAAGGATAGTGAGATGAATTTAAAGGTATGCTCTTATATAAGGAATTACAGTTGAATGTGCCAGTATACACTAACCCCTTAGAAGGGGAAAGGACATGATTAATGTCTATAAAATCATTAATTGAATGCAGAAGATGAACAGTGCACAACTGTTCCCTTTCTCTTCAAACAGAAAGGTTAGACAGGCTTTGTCAGTTGAACTGTCAGGACCAAGTTAGTACTAAACAAAAGGAGAGAGTCCTTTCCAGAGTAGAAGACCATATACCAGAATATTGTTAGGGCTAAAAATTTATACAGGTTCAAAAGGGGACTGGATAAACCAATGAAAGAAATCTGCTACGAACTGTTGCACATAAAGGTACTAAATTTTAACAGGTATGTGAAATACAGACTACTTAATGCTGAAAGAGT
This sequence comes from Fulmarus glacialis, assembly GCF_000690835.1. Lineage (NCBI taxonomy): Eukaryota > Metazoa > Chordata > Aves > Procellariiformes > Procellariidae > Fulmarus > Fulmarus glacialis. Next base: position 10,613 of record NW_009222539.1, read on the forward strand.
ACTTAAAGTATTTATGTGCTCTGCAGATGTATTTTATTGTCTTTATCAGAGATTGAATAGTGCCTAGATAGACTTGTAGTCTGACCCATTATGTGTGTGGGTTTTTTTTTTTTGCAGCTACTCTGCCCCTTATGCTGTGTCATAAGACACAAAATGGCACTGCTATTAACTGGAAAATCTGATCTAGCATACATGATGTGCATTTAGAGTGACATTTCTATACCTCACTGTATATTTAATGATACCACTCTGACTGTAACATCTGGAAGAACAAGTTTTCCTTAGGATATGTAAATATTTATTTTACTGAGATCAGTAAGGAAACTTGTTTATGTATTTAGGTGTATTATCAAATATATTATGGGGGGGAAAAAAAAAGGTTACTCACTTATACTGTGTCAGTAGTTGAAGTTTGTGGAACTTACTAGGACAACTAGATGTCCTGGTCCTGCTGTAGCTGCACTGTGACCCCATTTTAGTTTCTCTAGATGCATGATCACACACAATCTCTGCCTTCATAATTCCTCTACTCTTAGAGCAAATCAAGGATTACAGTGCCCCCTACAGCAACTGTGCTTTTTTTAACGAGGTCAAGCTAGGTACAGATAGTTGCCAAGTATCCTACCTGAAAGCTGAGACCAGTAATAAACAGTGGTTCAGAAAAGCTTTTAAAAACTTTCCTGATTTCTTTACTTCTGGGCTTCTAGGTAGGCCCACTTATAAATTCAGTCTTCAAAAATTTCTAGTTGACTTTCTTCCCTGCTGCTCAGAGACTCTTCATCCATCCTGCAGCTATTTGTTTCTGTTTCCTGGCTAAATCTCTTCCTCTCACTTCCTCTCTAGCTCCTATGGATTATAAACCACATACTTGAGCACAGAATAACTGAAAATGAACTCCACGGCTTAGGATTTATGCCTTGTTCTTTCTGTGCTGGTAAAGAGGACTGTTACAATTTACCTTCTTGTCCATTTTTCTGCATCTTTACTTCCTCTGGAATTGAGTTGTGGTAGTATATCAAGTAATCATATAATGTAATGGTTCTTGGGTAGTCCAAGATCCTTCAGAGCAGAACTTATTCTTGAGTTAATGTATACTTCATTGTTATCACATGTAACAGACCAGAGAATCTTTATAAATCATAGAGACTAACAAGTAACTTAGGAAGGTGTTATCTTAGGTACTCTTTGCAGTCAGTGTACAGTACCATGTCGTTGTTTAATGAAAAGGAAGTAAATCCCTGTGTAAGTTAGTTTCAACTATAACTTCTGTTATAGAAGGGGTTAATTTGTCCATCAAATTGTGAATGAATTAGCAAAAGGAATGTTTGGATCCATTCCAGAACCATCCTAAAGCGTGTTGCTTGTGTGATTCTGATTCTGCGATTATACAGAAATTTGTGGGCAAAAAGAAATATCATGGCAAAAAGCCATGAAAATCATATCAAAGCATTCCTGTACTTTCTTGTACTTGTTAGTTTGTTCTGCCTTTTGTTATCTACAACAAAAGATGTGAACAGAGGAGAAGAAACAATGTTCAGAAGCTACAAGTATTCTATAAAAATATTTTAAAATGAAAAGCAAGTCTCCAGCACATTAGTGTCTTCCATATAGTTAGTTTTTAAAGTGATATTTGATATTCATCAGATATTCAGCATTTGGGTACCAAATTAATCTGAATCTTAAGATGCAGTTGTCTAATTTACTTTCACTGTGAATATCTCTGCCATGCATAGTCCTGATACAACTCTCTTTAAGATTCAGAGAAATACAATTGCTTTTAGGGAGGCTGGCATCAATCCTCAAGAATTGAAAACATAAGAGATTCTATCAATAACTGAATGACAGGAGTGTGATTAGTTCCACTGATATAAATCTTATTTAAAAATCACTTTGATTACAAACCTCGTTGATAAATTTCATTAAATATATTTTAAGAATACTAATGCGTTAGTATCAGATAATAGTTCGGTAAAAATTACCGTGTACAGTATCAGTAATCATACATTAAAAGTATTAAGATTTGGATAAAATTTAGACCTTTAAATAACTGTCACTAAATGTATAAATTGTTATCACACAGAAGCACTCTTAGTGAAATCAATAATAAGCCTGAGTATTTTTCAATAATCTGAAAGTTCAGTATTTTTTCCTTCAGTCATCTGAAAGTGATCTAAAATCATTGCTGAGAAAAATCTGCTGCTGGATAATGGCACTTGTACATAATGGTGTAGATCTTTTCATGACTCAGTTATGAAAATGTGCATTTGCAGCCATTAAAAAGTCATTAATGCTTAAAAATGGGGCGATATATCTACAAAAGATAACTGTATTCTGGACAGTGACTTTGGAAAGAATTTAGAGGTCAAATAACTAATGCCTTCTTTGATTTACTACTTATAAATTTCTGAATCAAATCCAAGGGAATATTAAATGTTATCCAGCCCTGTGTTAGGAACAGTTAGATTGTTAGACCACTAATCTGTATCAGTGTAAGGATTTTGCTTGGAAATTCCTTTTCTTTAGCTCAGTCTATCAGAATCACAGCCACTTTGTGGTTTCTCTTGTTTGTTCAGCCCATAGAGGATTTTTATCCTCTGAGTTTCTTAAATTGTAACAGAGTTAGATAAGGCGCTTTTTTCTTCCCCCTCTCCCCCTGCCCCTCTTTTCCCCCATTATAAGAGAGAGACTCCCTTTGAGAACCCCTCTGGAATAATGTGTACAATTCCAGTTGCCTGTGTTCAAGAAAGATGAGCACAGAACAGAACTGGTGCACCAGAACGCTGGAAATTGCTGGTTGTGATAACAGACAACAGATCTTAGCAGAAGCTAAGATCTGGGAGCAGTTGTGGTCAGAGAAGGATTTACTAAGGAGGTTGAGGTGGCTGCAACTTCCCCTTCCCATCTTTAGCATTGCTTATCGAAGCACATGCTCCTAGACACGTGATGGGGGGGAGCAGCTATGCAGCTCTTCCATAGTTGCTTTATTTAGGTGGAGCAGCAAGAGAAACCCAGAAAAGGAAAGACTGATTTAAATTAAAAGACAGCATTGGTATAATAACAAATGTCCATGAATATGTTTAAGTTCACACACACGACTTGTGAGCTTTAAACCTTGTCAGACCGAGGTTTCAGAGCAATTTGATGAAAGGGTTTATATGACATACTTGCTTATGATAATAAGGTATTGGACTTAATGATCAGGGGATCTCCTCCAGCACAATGTTTTTATGAAAGCTTTCATCTGTGAGAAGTTTTTTTCAAGATTTTTATAACAGATTTCAGTCCAAGTCATTTCCCTTGGCTTATAGAGCTCTGTAGTAGTCTGTGGTTGTTAAGACTCTACTTTTTCCCCTGGGATTCTTACAGAGACCTGTAGGGATTGTGGAGGTTGCTAATTTTTTTCCTTAAGTTTTTAAGAAAATTATTTGAAGTGAAAGTAACATGCTTTGTAGTAGAAGTGCTCAAGTCCCTGACTGTACCATTTCTGTAGTAAGTTTTGTTGAAGCTATAGTAGGTGATAACTTAAAAGAAGCAGTTGTAGCGTGGGTTGGGTTCCAAACACCACTCTCTTTATCCTGAAAGGAGACGCCAGGGGATATGTCTTTTTCCTACACAAAAAAATCCTCTCTGAACGCTGATCTGACAGGCTGCCAATACTGACCTCTACCTGTTCTTCTTAAGTATTTGTTAGTGAATTACATGTTTTTTGGAGGTTTTAGAGAATTGAGTTTTTCCCCTCCATTAACTCTAAATTCAAGAAAGCATCCTCCTTAAGCACATGCTTATCAGCCATTCAAATGTTAAAATGCAGTGAGGTGCTATGCCTATGAGGTAGCAAAGTGTAAATTTTGTTTGAAAGCAATGAGTTGCTATGGTCAATTAAAATTAAGTGGAAGTTTTGCTTCATTTGGGGGTGGAGGGTGACCTTTCAAATATATTTAAAAAAATATATACATGCATAATTTTATTGAATGGCTTCTTCTCTTTTGTCAACAAATTTTGACTTAGATGTACCTTTCTAGATGAAAAAGAGAAACTGCATCCTTTGATGTCAGGCAAACTCATGCATGCTTTATCATGGGCAGCTGATGAAGAAAGTGCTTTCCTGTAGCACCTGTTTCTCAGCTAATAAATTCTGCTTGATGCAGGTGGTAATGAATTGCATATTTTTAAGGTTTATCAGGATTGTCATCTGTTAGGATTTCATGTTCAGAACTGTGGGAAATGTTTGTATGATGGTTTAGGGTTTCTTAGTTAATTTCCTAGTTAATTTTTTTTTAATAGCTATGACATTAAAGATAATTGACAGATAACCTGATCTGTCAGAATTGGAAATGTGTTCTAAAAATTGTATACATTGTAAGAAATTTCTGATGCAATAAACATTGGTTCCTTTAAATGTTCTGCAATTAATGCTAGATGGTTTTATTTTAATATGCCAAGAAATATAAATGCAGAATAGCTACTGGAATTTGATGGCTCAGTAACACACAAACTTACTGAATGGGCCAAAGCAGCTGAGCTTGATCCCAAATATCTTGAGTATTTATGTATGATGGAATTGATTACGGTAACGTTTAGCAGATTTTGATAGCACATTTTTACATGTTTTCTAGAATGTTTTCTACTGTCTGTATTGTGTTAGGAGACAGGGTACTTGTAGATACTATTAATATTTTTCATGCAAGTTCTTTGGCTTCAAGATTACAAATAACAGGGACTGAGTTAAGGCTAATTATGTTTTTAAAAAGTTTAATAGATAAGAGCAAAGCATGGGAACAAACTTAAGTAGTTATCATAGTTATGTAAAACCCCAGTGCAGAACTGTTGCCTGAGATTAGGTCTTGTATCAGAATAATAAAACCAAATTGAGAAAGCTGTATCTTTGGCTGCAGTTACAATAAAGGTCACTTCTGTGACTGCGATAAAGGTCCTGTCCTTTCTAGGATGCACAGATGTCTTGTGCATGCTCAGTAACTCTGGGATGTCCTGGACGCATTAGATTTAATGCGAGTACGCAGATTAACTCTAGAGAATACAGGCTGTAATTCTGATGTGTGGGCATTGCGTTGGATTTACGGTGCATGTCCTGTATGGTTCATCTAATTGTGCTCTGTAATCTGATGCATCTAGTAACTCTGACGGGGATAGCAGGCATCTGATGATCCAGTGAAAAAAAAAAAATTAAGTGACATTACTTTGCAAGAAACATCTTTAATTTACAGTATTACTCACTAGAAAAGGGCAACTGGTCATTTCCTGGATGATTTTTGTGATGCAGAAGAAATATGTATGTACATTTTAAAGTAGAACTACAACAACAAAGGAAGTAGAACAAGCATTAATGTATCCCTTTATTTTTAAAAATTCACTCCAGTAAAAGAAGTATGGATTTGTTCACAACCAAAAGCCATTACAGTTTGGCCTGACAAGTAATTTCTGCTCAGATAAGCCACAAACTAGCATATGCTTATGCTATTGGTACTAGACGGAAAGATACACTATCAGAAATCTTGAGGAAATTTGTGTAAAGGCTATGAAGGTTAATTAAAAAAAAAAAGTAATTTTGAAATCGGGACAATCTGCAAAATCCTCCAGCCTTGCACTTGCATTCTCTCACAGTATGCAGCATCCAAGGACAAACCATTCCAAAATACTTTTGTCTTGAACAGCTGCAAGAAGAATTTAACTTTGTTGCTGAAGAAGAGATTAAAAAGTGTAAATGCTTCCAGCTGTTGCAATTTACAACTTTAAGTAGTTAAACTGATATTTTCAACAAGTACTTCTGTTTGTAGGGATATACCACATACAATATTTCAGGAATTTAGTATTTCAGATACAGTGTTTGTTTTAACATGTATATGACAAATTGTATTAACTTTAATCTCTGACTTTTTTTTATATTTTCTGAATCCAGCTTTCCTGTTCCTTTATATGTTTATGTAGCAGAGAATTTAGTTCATTATCAGCTTAGATCCTGATTCATATCTATGTATGCTACCTCCTTTATTTCCTACTTTTAACACATTTGGATTAACTGTAATTAGAAGCATATTAGAAATATTAATTAACATTACAAATTACGTGATCCAAATCCAATAAGAAATTTATTATAGCTTGCAAAATTTTACTCACAGATATTAAGGCTAGAGATTATGATACTTTGAACAAAATAAACTATTTTTCCCTCAACTTAAATGTCTTCAAAGTGAACCTCTGGGGAAAAAACTTTAAAATGTAGTTGAAAACTAACATTTGGATTAGATACTGCATCTAGTATACTGATTTTTGTAGACTGGAAGACTTCTCACACATTCTTATGTTTGGGACTATATATCCCATGAAACATTGTGAGCCCTCACACTGAGCTGCCACAATTTATCATGAGATGAAGTTCTGAGGCAGATAGAGACTCAGCAAAGGCAATGGCACTAAAGAAGTACAGACATTATTCTGTTTAAATGTTTCTGGTTTTGGATTTTTGGGTTTTTGAAGGTGTTCAGCTTTTCAGCTACAATTAGAAGTTTCCCTAGAAACCCGACATTCTCTGAAATACTTTTGCTGTTGAAATTCTGGGTTGACTTTCTTCAACAAGCCAACTGATACGAACTTCTGTCTTTTCCTTCGTTAAAGTCTTATAGCTCCTCTTTCATCTAGTCATTTTAAGAATTGGCTATCATGGTGGAATATCTATCACACCCCTAGAAGAGTTGTCCTAATAATTAGTTACTCACAATGTTTCATTTCTGCCATGTACATCCAGTTTAAATTTATCAAGATTCAACTTCCTGGAATTGTTTTTTGGTATGCCCATATCTGCTAGTTTAGGAGCCCATACTAGATATGTTCTTGTTGTGCAGACACTGATAGGCTGTATTTATAATGTTAAATTGAGTTTCTTCAGTCTGTCTCTAGAATGCAAGTTTTCTTGTAAATTTTTCTTGGAACTCTTTCTAAAGCTTTCCCATTCATTAAATTCATAAATTAGGGATTTTTTTTTTTGGTAATAAATATTTTCATAGCACTACGTCTTTATGCCAAGATTAGCAACGAAATTCTTGGTTCTTAAACTCTTTCATGCAGAGAATCGCTATATTCTGGGAGTTACTAGCTTTTGAGGTCCATTTTTATGGAGATTTTCTGTAGAGTTTTCTGTCAGTGTTTGTTTTTCTTTATTGTTGCTCTTAGGGTCAGAAAAAAATTGTGTGGATTCCTGAGCCATAAAGTGAATGTATATGGAAATAAAGCCTGTGATAATGATTGGTATAAACAACAGACACAAATATTGATAATGAGGTATAAACAACTGACATAAAATGTATTGATAATATGAGGTATCTGCTATCTCAGTTCTAAAAACCTTGAATAGCGTGGTGACCTTTTGAAAAATCATTTCCTGAATAACTACTTCCAGTTATTATCATTATAGGCATTATAAAATTATTTTAGACCTTTCTTGTAAGCATATGTATCAACTGTGCTGCACTATCGGTGACAGCTGTGCACAGGGCTATTCATTGGATGTTTACCTGAAGAGCTGTAGATTTTAAAAGTTCTGGTAATTTCAAAGAAATATATAACTGCATGTGCAGATGCCAGAAGAAGCAGCTAGCTGAGTTGCCTACTCATCTATTGAGTATCTTATGGGTAAACTGCCAGGTAAAAGAGGGAGCTGAAAGGTATAAGTAAGTGGCAGAAAAACACTAGTATCATAATGAAGAAAAGTGTTGCTTTACCTGTGTAACCAGAACCTGACATGTCTGCCTTTATGATATTATAAGGTTTTCATCTTCTTTCTTTTCTTTGAGCTCTAGACCCCTTGTCAAGACTTCTGTCTTGATGTTTTCTGTCTTGACAACAACCTATATTGCCATATTACTGTTCACCAGTTAGTTCAAAATCTGCCATCAGAGGGAACTTTTCAGATGCTTTGATGCAAAGCAGACAGCTTCTCTTTCCGTGATGCTCAGGGAAGATTGAGAGCTGGTGAAATGAGAGAGTGTTCACAATGCTGTGAGAACCTTTCATCTGATACAGGAGTTCCTCTAGGATACTGCAGCTATAATTTGGAATAGTTATTTTGCTGTTCTGTGGGGCTTCTTTGCTAGATGTCATTTTTCTATCAGTTTGAAAAAGTGAACTCTGAGCTTGGGACTCTTGAGTCTGTGATCTGCACAGCGCCGTCTTGCATCCAGCAGGGCTTATTAGTTCAAAGCGCAATGCTGTATAAAAATGATGTATCTGACTTCCATGGGCTTTGGAAATTATATGACTGTATCAACACTAAACTGCATCTTGAGCTAAGAAAACCGGCTAGATGCAAGCTAGCATATGAGGAACTAGTTCTGGTATCTATACCTGCAGCACTGTTAGTTGTTACTTGTTTAATCTGCCAACAAATAGTTTTAGCTTTGTGTTCTCAATTATGTCATCTTTGCGTTTTGATAGGATGTATCGTAAGTGTTGCAATGGCCACTCAATGAGAAAGAACTGGCTTGGATCAGTTACAATTCTGTTCTCAGCTCCTCTGGTGCAACTGAAAGTAATATAAAATTAAATAGAAAATATTCCTATGGTATTCACAAAACTCCGTAGGAGGTTTGATTCTAATAAAAGCAAGGTGATAAGATTTTTAAATTTTCAGAGTGATGATATTCTACAGTGTCCAGTAGTATATATTATAACAACAACTGCTGTGGGTATTATTATTGTGAGTACTCTTTGTGTCTCTGTACATCTTAGAGCTGATGTGAAGACAGCCCCCCACTTTGCTACTATGATTCCAAAATACCCTTTTCCCAAAACCTTTTAAGGAAGTGCTTCTTTTGTCCGATTTGTGACTACAATGAAAGGTGGGGGCATGTTTCCCTCATGATGAGGAGAGCATGAAGGCCTGAAGGAGGAACTGAAGTTTTTCTGAGCAACACAAAGAGTTCAGAGAATAGAAAGTTCAGTCACAATATTTGGATTATTCTATTCAGACTCTGCATTCAGCCATAGCTGATGCCCATCGTGAGAACATAGACAGTAGGAAGTTTGGGAGAAAAGAGTAAATTAAGAGGTATTTAGAATATAGCTGTGTTTGCAATAAAATTTTTAATCAGCTATTTTACAGATTCCTTTCATTTAAATTACCTTTGTCAATTTGAATAGGATCATGGAAAGTGAATTGCAGAATACTGTAGGTCTTAACATCATAGAAGAGAATCATAGTATCATTTAGATTGGAAAAGACCCGTAAGATCGTCAAGTCCAACCGTAAACCTAACACTACCAAGTCAATTTCATTTTACAAATTCCTTAGATTTTAATGTTTAAGTGCATCATTCCAAGATTTCTCTTCCACTTCTCTGAGACTAGAAGACTAGCAAAAGACTGTTCCCCAAGAGAATTTGCCACAGGATGTGTCCTCCTGGGAGAATTCCACTACTGTTCTTCTCTTCAAGTGTTGGTGTCCTTTTCCAGAACTTGGTGGGTAGAATCCTTTGAGGAGGATATAAACAATTAGTATTTCCTTTTATTTCATATGATATAATTTGAAGCAAATGGATTTAATATCTTAAATATCATCTCTTATACTGTATTAAAGTGATTTTTATGTAATACAGACCTGTGAGCAAAAATACATAATTGTAGTGCATTTCGTGTGACTATACCGGAAGTTTTACTTGGATACACATTAAGACATTTATTTCCTACAGAAGTGTGTGATGTACAGAATGTCAAAGATAAGACAATTTTTAACCATCGTTGCAACAATCAAACCTCAACTATCATCCACTGAAAATAGTTCAAAATAATTTGAAGTGAGTATCAGTTTAGTAGGTATGTTTATTCATTAAGAATTGCAAAATAGGATGGATTAATGCCTTGGAGCCCACAATATTGTTTATCTACATGATTGTCCTCTGTAGTCAGACTTTGAAGTTACAAATCAAAGTAATTTGTATGTTCTAGTTTACCGGACACTAAAAAGAAACAGTTCTTCAAAGAGCATGTATTTTTAAAAGAAATGTAAAGCACAATTTCCAAACAGAAGAAAGAATAACTTGTGGTTTTCACAATGAAGGAAGCAGAGTTTTAGTAATGAACTGTATTAAAGGTGCGGAATCTGCCATAAGAGCTATTGGATGTTTATCCTAACTTAAGTAAGTATGAGTTTATTTTTTAGCATTCAGTAAAAAAACCAAAACTTGTGAAATTAGTCTTTTACTCACAATTTAATTGATAACTTGCTGGTAGTGGCTATGGGAGCTAATCCAGTAGAGTGTAATTTTTATCATAAATCCTATAGATGGTTTTTAAATAATGTGGATTGTAGTTTATTCACTACTATTTATTACGTGCATACTCTACATATATTTTAATTTTTGTAGTTCCTTTTTTCTTGACCTGTATCTTTAATACCTTATGGATCAAACACACTGGATGAAAATTATGTTGATATTTAGAGGACATCAGAAGTAAAAATTGCATAATAAATAGTAAATGTAAATGAGGTGGGAGATTACTGAAACAATCTGTTTTAAGTTCATTTAAATTCTTGCAGAATAATTATTTGCTTTACAGAGAGGAAAAATGTAAAATCTTTAATTGCTAGCTAAATACAGACTATATGATTTACTGTGATAGTCAAACCTGTGTATGGAAATAACCATATAATAATACAGTTCCAGGAGAGTTTTCAAGCTGAATTATGCAAATCCTGGCAACTCTTTTCTCAAAGAGCTCTAGAGGAAGAGTGTGGGGCAGAGGAAGAAAGGGATTCTCTTAAAAACAACCAAATTTTTTGTATCAGGGAGAGAAACAGTATTACAGAGAGGGGACAGAATTTCTGGTAAACAGTTTATTCGTCATACCTTTGCATATAGTATTGCATGAGTTTGGCTGTGGGAAATACGAACAACGTGCAGTACTCATGTAAATATTTTCTGTATTTTTGGGAAAAAAGCATGGGTGCTTTTGGGAATGTCTGTTTTGGAAGCAAGTCTTTAATTCAATAAATGTTTGCACATTTTTACTTCTGTGCCTAAGAAAAGCATACAGCATATGAAGTGCTGAATCAAATATACATCTATTATACGATAAAAATCTATTGAAAAGTAACTGCTTTACTGTATCAAGTCTAGGAGAGTCCTCTGCTTTCTGCATTTAGTCAGATCTGCTAAGGTGCAAGAAATCCTGTCATAGACACTTATTGACTAATTTGCATTAAGAGATATTTCTTCCTTACCTCCATTAGTATTTGGCTTCCATCCTGAATGATTTCATTAGCTACGTAAATGCTTAATCTCTTGAAAATCCTAAGAGATTTTGCTAAGCTCTTGCCCTCATTGAAAGCTGTGATAATTTGTTCCAGTTAATTTTGTATTTAAATACATTGCCTTTCAGTTCCACTAAATGTTCCTTGTTTTTCTTTTTTAAAATCATGGAGAGATGAATAAGAACAGCAGTTTTACCCTGTCTGTTCTATTATTTTGCACCCCTCTGCTGTTTGCTCTCACTAGACTCTTCTTTAAGCAATACCAATTTTTTCAGTTTGTTAGTGCAGTCACTGCAATTGTATGTGAGGTAAAATTACATACTTATGGAAGTTGATGCCTGTTTTTTCAACATACAGTAGTATTTATGAGACAGCTGTAATTCGTGCTGTAATTATTCTTTTGATGTACAAAAGACTTTGATCTATTCAGACTTGTCCTGCACCTTTTTCAAAGGAAAGAGAACAATTTGTAAAAGGTTGCAGAAGAAAGAGCTGCTTTAAATCTGTTTTATAGTCTTACTGTAAGTATGTAAGAAAGCTAAATAGCCTTTTTACTTTCTTTTCCACTGGAAGTGTACATCGCTGCTGATACCTATTTTGTGTTGATACAGGGGGAAAAAATGGCATTTGTACTAACTCTGGAAAAATTCTCTTGGAATCTCTTAATGGGGCTCTATCGCAAGGGGATTTGTTACAAGGAGTTCGATACATTTTTATCCCTTCCAGAATGTTGACTGCTTCATCAACAGGGAGAATATAAGAATGTGGAGTTAAATCAGCAGGGAGATAGAATGGTTTCCTGTTAAATATAAACCAATGCATGTACTAATGTAAGTATAAACAGGAATATATAAACAGGGAATGGCTTATGGAAACAAACAAAACAGGCAGCATTCTTGAAGAGAAAGTGGTGATGGAAGTGCTTCCAAGCTACTTTTGTGTTCTCACAATCTAGTTGAACGAGGAAGTGGAAAATTCTTGATGTATCTTAGCCTTTGTGGCCTCTCCGAGGTGTAGTGCTGCTGCATGCTTGCTGCTTTTTACTAACTAGTTCTCCTAGGTCTTAGGAGACTTGACAAGAAATTCTCAAAACAGACTTAGAGAACCATCTCCCTCTGTGTTGAGGGAGGCTCCCTTTAGAGGACATAATCTGGACCCAGGTATAGAAGCCTGATAGAGACTTTTCTACTAGTGAAGAACCTGTTTCCCGGTAGGATTTTATCTTATTTTCACATCTGTCGTTCAACAGTCTTTTGGATGCACGGCTAGACACCCACTCCTTCATCTGTCAATGAAGGTACACTTCCAGGTATTCATAATCTCTGCTAGAAGGGGATGGAATATCCAAGTCCTTGGAGATTGTCCTTATTGCACCACGGTGAACAAGCACTAAGATAAGATATGAGCACTGAGATATGATGTAGGGCCAGAAGCATAGTACCGCTTTCCAAAATACAGGCACTTTCCCTGGAAACTCAGTCTCTGTGGCATTTCTGAAGAATTTCTCCATCTCTGGAGATCTGCAGCGATGCCATCTGGAGTGCCATTTACCCTCCTGCAAAATCTATGCATCTAAACATATTGCAACACTTAGCAAAACATTACTGTTGTCAGTGTTTTAAAAACAAAACAACTAGAAAACTCTAAGTAACATAGTTTGATAGGTGGTTGGAATGTAAATGTGCATATAGTTGACCTCTGTAGAAAAGGGTAAAGCAGAACACCATTTGGCAAAATCTTCCACAACTTTGTGCTGACAATAGGCAGATTCACAATCTCTAGAAAAGGGTAAAGCAGAACACTATTTGGCAAAATCTTCCACAACGTTGTGCTGACAATAGGCAGATTCACAATCTGCCTTTCTCTTCTGCTGCGGAGTCCCATTAATAAATCTGTAGGTCAAACTGAAAGACAAAGGGTAAGTCTTAGAAGTACCAGTCTGATGGTACTGGAACATCCATAGTGTAACTGTGCCAATGTGTCAATACAGATACAATAATGTTCAGTTACTTCTATTCAATTGTCTGTTCTAATTTTCTGAAAATTTCTAAGCAACGCTTTACATATCTTCCTTTGTTTTCTTAAATATGATAAAGATACCTAGATACTTGAAGATGCATAGAAAAAGGTGTTTAAGGAGAAAATAATTCTTGACAAGTAAGAGCTTGGTAACCAGATAAATTGATTGAGTCCATAAAAGGTAATTGTAAAATGTTTCATTTAAACTACAAGGATTGCACATACAGTAGAGCATCTTTTATATATTAAAAGGTTTTAACTAAAGAGTGGTTATTGGTAAAGGTATATAACAATTTTTTTTCTTAAATAATCCTTCCAAGTTGCAGTTACAGCTGTAATACTTTTTTTTTCCCCCCCGTTATCAGATACCATATCCAAATGCCATACATGCATTTGCAGTTAGTAATTGAAGCTGTATATCAAACTGGCACTCATTTTTCAGAAATTCCCAGCAAAGAATTTTCTCTTGACCTGTGTTTTCATCCCTATCCAAATAATATTTTGTTTTTGTGGGTCTACTTAGTTTCTCTGATCAATCATGAATTCTAAGTATACGTTATCTGTGGAATAAACTATAAATTGGCATTCTAATGGCTGTAAATCTCCTAGTAATTAATGACTGATTAGCATGAAAAAATTCTGACAGAATATATAGCCTTAGAGTCTTTGAAATGATTCACAGAATAGGGAAAAAGCATACTTTCTTTTAAGAGAGCCTTAATGGGTTGTTCTATGGAAGTGTTCTTTTATCTTGCTGTTTCAGGAGAGTAAATTCAAATGTTCAAAGAAAAGCAAGTAGTATTTCTAAACAGTTCTAGAATGCATATACCAGCTAATAGGTGTGATAATTCAATTGACTTGCACTGGTGAATATGAACCTTATATACTGAATCTCAGGTTTGCAGTTTTAACATCTGTAAGTCTTCCTTAAGTCTGCTGCCTTCTCTTGGTAGGACTGGCAGCAGAAGCCCACATCCTTGGTCCCACTGAGAATTTTTAAAACCTGGAGCTACTTTCTATATAGTTACTCTTTAATTATTTAGTTTTAAGTGGTTTTTTTTTTTTAATGTTTAGTAGCAAATGCTTTCCTTTGTCAGAATGCATGTCTTATTTATTGAAGTTGTAGAAATTTATTACATAACATTTAATTACAG